>NC_058132.1:195740747-195818453 GCF_016433145.1 Gracilinanus agilis
GGAAAGGAAAGGAAAGGAAAGGAAAGGAAAGGAAAGGAAAGGAAAGGAAAGGAAAGGAAAGGAAAGGAAAGGAAAGGAAAGGAAAGGAAAGGAAAGGAAAGGAAAGGAAAGGAAAGGAAAGGAAAGGAAAGGAAAGGAAAGGAAAGGAAAGGAAAGGAAAGGAAAGGAAAGGAAAGGAAAGGAAAGGAAAGGAAAGGAAAGGAAAGGAAAGGAAAGGAAAGGAAAGGAAAGGAAAGGAAAGGAAAGGAAAGGAAAGGAAAGGAAAGGAAAGGAAAGGAAAGGAAAGGAAAGGAAAGGAAAGGAAAGGAAAGGAAAGGAAAGGAAAGGAAAGAAGATAAAGAGAAAAGAAAAGAAAGTTAAGTTTTCCCATGATATCCTCATCCTTTTTCTTTTTATGTGAGGGAACATATATTTGAAATGACCTCAGGGCTGGAATAAAAAAGAAACCAAAATGTTAGGGTTTTCTAACTCTCCTCTGAATTATCTCCTTTGTGATATTGTAACCTGTTTTTCTCAATAATGATCTGACTAAAAGTATCTTGGCTTATTTGTGATCCTTTCCTCCTTCCCTTTGTTCTCTTGTTTGCTCCCAACAGCAAATGTGGAAGGTATCATCACCATCATGGGCCTGAAGCCAGAGACAACTTATTCTGTCCGACTGTCCGCCCTCAATGGAAAGGGACTGGGGGAGATCAGTGGGGTCTCAGAATTCAAAACACAGCCAGTCCGTAAGTAAAGCCAACTCCTCTGCCTCCCTCCCCACTCTCACATTTCCTATCCTCCTGAGCACAGAGCTACCCTGACTGGCCATGAAGACCACAGCTGTTTATTTTTTAGATCTCCTTAAGTTTCTTGGTGGGCCCACCTCTCAGTTCTCTGGCCTATGTTGATTGTGGATGTGCATCTTACTTTAATTCTCTCCCTCTCTCAAGGGAACACTATCATATTAGCTAGTAAAGTTAGTTAGGATGGCAGACAGGCAGAAAATCTAGCCATGTGGTAGTAAAACAAACCTAAAAAGCTAAATAGTTTGTCACACTGGGGTTTGCTAGTTGTAATTTTTAACATATCACAAGCACTTCAAATAGCTACCAACTTGAAGAGCAAATTTAGGCACAGTTAAATTGCAGTGCTATCCAGAAATTAATTTTACTCCCTAACTCCATTAGTTCTAGATTTTTTGAAACACGACATGGATATTAAATTGCCCTAAAAACAGATACCCTTGAGGCATATATGAACAAAGGCCAAAAAAAGTGTCATAAGAAGATAAGGAAGTATCACTCTTGCCCTTTGATGTCTTCCCCTCCTATCCGCAACCATGAATTGTGGAATTTAATTTCCTTCAATATTCCTTCCATCTGGCCTTGATCCAGGGTTTTTGATGGCCAATTCTTCCTGGTTCCACTCAGTGTTTCCTTTCAACAGTTCCTTTACTCACTTTCCCCAAGGGAAATAGAGAAGGAAAGAAAAAAATCCAGCATGCTTTTACTTCCCTCGCCACCAAATGTTTTCTCACTTTGCTATGGTAATGTCCTATTAGAGCAGTATCCTCTTCCTCACAACCAAGACCCTTGTCTTAGAAGTCTCCCAAGCCTTGGAAATCTTCCTTGTCTATATGACCTTTCTTGAATGGTCTAAGAGTTCCTAGGCACACACCCCCCTCTGGCTGCTATAATTAGAGAATGCCCACTGGAATCTTTCAGGTCCTTTTCTGTGAAGTCAGAAATTATGTTGGGTTGATATCTGGGATTGCAGAAATAGTCAGCTCCAACTCCTGCACAGTATTAGAAAGCCTGCCATATCTTCTTTCTGCAGGAATTGTACCTTTAGCTGGATTTCCACTGAACAGATATATGAGTTTGATTTCCAGCTCCATGCACTCTGCCAATTCTATTCATCTCTTTTACATCTTATATTTTTTTTTCCTTGGGTCTGTCTCTTGTCTTTTCTTTTCTTCTGTGTTCCATCCATGGGAAATTGCAGACACCCCTCCTTCACGTAAGTGCCTCTTCATACCTCTCTGCCTGTTTCCATAGAATTATGTTAACATATGTTTGTAATAGTTTTTAATTTAGCTCCAAACTTCATTTTTTGCCCTGTAGGAACTGAAGTAGATCATATTGTCCAGGTCCTAACAAAACTGACACTAGTGTAGAAATTGTGTTCTTGTTCATGTGACTGTCTTGGATATACCAGGAGGCTAACAATTCCCATTTTAGAGCATGCGATATTTTAATGTGTATTTTTTTTTTTGCTCGTTACGGTTCCTCTATGGTAAAAATCACTGTTTACCTGCAGTGCATGGCAGAAGGCTGTCTCATAATATGAGGAATAACCAAATAACATGTCATCATCCTTCCTAATGTTAGCTAATTATGCAAAAAAGAGAACACTGGTTTTTCCTCTCCCTTGCCATGTCCTAATAAATTTGTCACTTAGAGTTATCCAAAGGTCATAGCCATCTGGTGAGATTTCCGTGCTCACTCTTAGGAGAGAGAAATGAACTTGTTGCCACTTCATTTACTATAGACCATCTCGTGGCAGCCAGGAAGGATCAACTCGAAGTAACAGAAATTCATTTGGAAGAAGAGCTGGATTTGTGAAGGTGTAATTGTCTACATACGGCACTGGCTTCATGGGCATGGTGTGTCACAGAATACAAGGCGCTGGGGCACATTATATAAGTTGCTGTTTAGGAATTTGGATTGTCAGCTCCCCATGATTGTATTCTTTGGTTTCTGATCATTCTGGGACTTTTGGCTGTGCAGTAAATTAAATCGGTGATTAACAACCTAGCTAGTACTAGTCAACCAGGAATGAAAGGCCAGCACTAAGACCCATGGGAAATATATATTAATGCCATGAGATTTAAGTAGAGAACACACCCAGTGACAAGGAAAGAGAAAGACATCCTATTCTTCAAGGTGCCAGAATTGTAATATGAACTTTAAGGAGGGAAATCTGTAGTGTGAAAGAACCACTCTTGCTTTATAGATTGGATTTGCCCTTTCTAAGGAAGCAGAATGCCAGAAAATGGAGGCAGGAAGTTCAGTACAAAAGTAGTTTGTCAAAGGACAGTTAATCAAGAAACACTTTGATGTCTACTCTTGTTAAAGCTAGTGTTCCTAAAGATTTCAGACCCGTCTGCCTTAATTTATTCCAAAGTATTGCAGCCACAGCAAAAACTTAGTAGCTAAGTATGGATGTCCTCAGATTTCTAGTAAGTGTTAAATTCACTCTTTCATCAAAGTTGGCTCTTAAGACAAAGAGATATGAAAGAAGCCAGAGTGGAGGAAAAAGAAATGTCAGATTAGACTGACAGCTGACAGTAGTTATAAGCTGGTGTTTTAGTCTATTAGTGTCTAAGAAAAGCAAAAGAGGGAGAGAAGGGTGGGGGGAAATTGGACAGAGTGACTTGGCTATTCCTAAAATGAAATTCCCAGGTTTCATCTCTTGACTGAATGTTAGCTTGTATATGTCAAAGAAGGGATAAGGCCTTTTTTTTGAGTCACTAGCTCAGCAGTTCATGGCTCAATACCAAACCATTTACTGTGTCTTTGACTTAGTTTTAAACAAAAAACTAGCAAGAAAACTTTAATTTTCTCAGAAAGTTAGTGAAACTGTTAGATACTAAACTTTAAGAGGCTGTTTAATTAAAAAAAAAAAAAAAAGGAGAGAGCTTGATTACATGGTTCTATGGGGATATGATTGGGGATGTAGACTCTAAACCAGTGGTTCCCAAACTTTTTTGGCCTACCGCCCCCTTTCCAGAAAAATATTACTTAGCCCCCTGGAAATTAATTTTTTAAAATTTTAATAGCAATTAATAGGAAAGATAAATGCACCTGTGGCCATCACTGCTTCCCTGGATTGCTGCAGCACCCACCAGGGGGCGGTAGCACCCACTTTGGGAATCACTGCTCTAAACTATCACTCTAGTACAAATATTAATAATATGGAAATAAGTCTTGATCAACAACACATGTAAAACACAGTGGACCTGCTTGTTGGCTATGGGAGGGGGGTGGGAGGAGGGGAGGGAAAGAACATGAATCATGTAACCATGGGAAAATACTCTAAATTAATTAAATAAATAAACTTTAAAAAATAAATAAAAATAAAAAAGGGGAGACATTTAAATTCTTAGTTTTTCTAGTGGTATGAAAATATATCATTGATGGCTCACATTTTCAAAAATGTGATTTAGAAAATATTGGGGTCAGCTTTCCAGTTCATGTTGACCTTGAAATTGATGAGGCAGCCAAAATTAAATTGCTTTTAGATTCAGTGTCATTATCAGAGTAATAAAAGTGGATCTCCCTCAGTCATATCTTAAAGTTATGGCTAAAGAGTTAAAAAGAAAATTGCACCAGTCAGAATCATAGAGATAAGAGAGTGACTTTTTTTATTTCAGCAAAGCAAGGTGTGGCCTGAAGAGGAGCAGATTGAAATAAAGGGAGACATATCTGAGAAGCAGGACTATCATTAAAGATTGCTTTAAAGAGGTGTCTTGCCTTTCATACACAAAGCCTAATGAGATCAGTTTAGGAGAGAACTTAACCCAGGAGATATTATGCTGCCATTTATACCTGCCCTAAAGAAGGATAAAGCAGAAGGATAACTCTTCCCCTAGCTGTAATGAAACCCTACATACTCTTTCTCAGAGGGAGTAATGAGGTTCAATATGGCTGAACCAGATTGAATTCAATTTCCTGGAAAAACAAGAAGGTTGTCTGAGTTAGTGTCACCACAATTCTGTGTGCAAGCCATCCTTAAAAGACCGTGGAGGTGCTCACAAAGAATCCAGTTCACTGATGGGTTTAATTTAGAACATTAAACTCAGATCCCAGAACTGGCCTGCCTCTCCTATAAAAGATAAAGTAAAACCAGATACAGATGCCTAGTTCTTTGGACTCCAAGCCACAGGATAAGGGAGCTCTTTTTCTTTTAGAGAAAAAGTCAGATCTAACATCTTGGCTAGGGCCCAATTTTCTGTCAGATACTCAGATTTCTGTAGGCTGGAAGATGTTCTATTATAAGCCAGTGCTATCTGACCTTGGATGAGTAATTTAATTGCTCTGCCCTCAGTTTCCTGATCTGTAAAATAATGAAGTTGGATTTTGTGACCTCTAAGGTCCTCCCCACTTCTAAATCTATGATCGTTTTCCATTTATATATCTTATGAGAAAAGACTGATTCAAATGTCTTTGACATTCATAAGCCAACCTGTTCACACAAATGACTTCTTGACTATGAGGAACCAGGTTTTGAATTCCAGATTTGTCATCTGTGTGACTGAGCAAATCACCTGGACTAGATAACCTTTAAAGTCTCCTCTAACTCTAATTCTAGACTGACCTTGATGGACTTCTCTATTATAATTTTCTGCTCCATTACCATGAAAAAGCTGTGATGGTTCTGCAGGGTATCTGTAAATCAAGCTCAGGGGGGGCCACAAAAATCTAAACAAAGACCCATCCTCCTCCTGAAATTCCAGCTTACTAGAAATATCTTATCTGTTTGGTAATACCTTGGCTGCATCTCATGAATCCAGGGTGGTGGTGGTTGGGGGCAGAGGGGAGTTAATTCCAAACACTTAAATAAAGCACTGGCTTTGGAAATGGGCTTCATTCGACCAGCAGTGTTTGTGTTTTGTGCTTAGCAAGTGTCTGTGTGCCAACAGATTCTTTTTAGATGGAAACTATATGATCCAGGCCTGATTAAGAAGGGGCTGATTGCCTTTTGAAGTTGCTAGAGAAAACAGGACTAAAAGAGATGGTGTTAAAATTTGTCATTAGAGTCTTCCCCTGTGATTGAGTCACTAACCTTTAGAATTTAATTGCTTGGATACTACCTCATCACTTGCTGCTGTGCCAAGAAACAAAACAGGAAAAATGGCTTCCTATAATGAAGATGGAGATCCAGGATGACTCTGTGATTTAGGGTTTTGTTTTTGCATGGTTCCTTCAAGATTGCATGGTTTCAAATAAGAGCAAAATGCAGAGCAGGATGTTATGGTAAATACTCATAAAAATCTAGCACGTCGCATAAGTCAAGCATTTAGGCAATTATCCCAGTAATTGAAGCCAAAATTTTTCACTTTTGCCTGAGTTCTCAGAATCTCAAAATCCACACTGTGGCAATTGTATTTCTTGTTTTGATTTGAGTGGATTTTTAATTTCATGGTTGAGGTGCGCCACTCCAGAGGCACAATGAAGACCAAATCATGAGTTTCTTGATCTAATCAAGGCAGTGGGATGTGTTGGTTATATGTTAATGGTCTTTCCTCTCTACCTGGTCCAAGTTGAAACCCAGTTCTCAAAGGGAGCACTGTGATTTGTTATTTTGTGGGACATGCTTTACATATTCAGCATTGCAATGTGTAGGCTTCTGAACTTCAAGCTATTGCTCAAGCCATAAAAAGAAGCCAAGATTGTCTTTCCTCCCTCCTTTCTCTATGGGAAAGTTTAGGGAAGCATGTTTCAGATCACTGGTCATATACCACATGGCTATCCATCCAAGTATACAAATGTCCCAGGGGATTTTTTTTTTCAAGAGGAAGGGAAGGTAGAGCTATTTGGAGTTTACCTCAATAGTCCAAACTGTAAGTAATTCCAATCAAAAATCCATTCAATTGGGGGCAGCTGGGTAGCTCAGTGGCTTGAGAGCCAGGCCTAGAGACAGGAGGTCCTAGGTTCAAATCTGGCTTCAGACACTTCCCAGCTGTGTGACCCTGAGCAAGTCACTTGACCCCCATTGCCTACCCTTACCTCTCTTCTGCCTTGGAGCCAATACACAGTATTGACTCCAAGACAGAAGGTAAGGGTTTTATTTAAAAAAAAATCCATTCAATAGTAATAAAAAATTAAATAATTTAACTTTTACATATGTCATATCTGGAGATTCTTTGAATGTAAAGGAAGGCAACTTATAATTCTTTTCAGGGGGAATGTAACACTTGACCCCAAACAAGGAACCAAACACATTTAAAGTACTTGACCCTTAACCCTATCTCTCCTAGACTGAATTCTAAGTAATCTTCTGTACTACTCCCCACCCCCAATTTTGTTATAATGACAGCTGCTCCTATGGAATTGGTTCCTTGTTTAGGGGAATTCTTATGACCTCAGCAGATGTTCCCAAATGAAACCTCTTACCCAAGTGACAGGATTTGGCACTTTCATGATTTTCTGGTTTGAAGATAGTAAGACTGTAATAGCCCTCACTGTTTTTTGTTTTGTTTTGTTTTTAACTAGCATTGTTTTCCTGCACAACTGCTCTCATACGGACATCCCTGGATTTTGCTTTTCTGGTTCCCATTCTATAACTGTGTGCTTTGGTCAAATGTCTTCCCTCTTTTACTTCATCTTTCTTTTTTTAGTGGTTCCTGCTAGTCCTTCCTTCCATACTGCATTGTCTGCCTCAGACAGTGAGTATCATTTTCCCCCATCCATCTCTCTGCATGTTGCTTTCCACCAGCTGCAGTGCAGTCTGCCTAATGGTATCTCCTTAGCCAGGTGATGATTAAACTCAGTTGGTATCTGGATAGTAGATACCATAAGTTGGGCTTGAGGGAAGCAAACCCCCTGACAAAGAGGAATCAGGCCTCTCGGATTCGTGGGAAATGAGCTTTCCCAGGAAGGGAGCAGTTAAAATGCATTGCTCTGTGCAGGAAGCCCCTGCAGGTCACTGTTTCTGATACCACCATCATATTGCAATATCTAGCATATCTTTAGTGGAGTAGGGCCACAACGGACATTTGGAGAAGAAACTTGACTTACTCCCCCCCAAATAGTCAAGAATAATGTGTGTACTGAGGTGTAAGGGCAAGGACAGGAAAATAAATCATTTAGGAAATGGCTTTTTTTATATTTTATTTTTTAATTATTTTATTTTAAGTTTAATTTTTAAAATTTTAAATCATTTAATTTTAAATTTTAATTAATATTTTAATTAACCAGTTGAATTTAGAACTTAAAATAGACAATGAGTCAAATGAGTTTTGTCTTCCCATAAATGCATTATTCTCAATGTTTGTGTCAACGGAACAGAAGAAGAAAATCTGGCCTAGTGTTTGAACATCATTGTGCCTAGCAATAAGTTTATTTAGAAACAAGTCACCTTTGCTCCTTTATGGGTGCTTCCATTTCCCCTTCTTTAAAATGGGTGTTAACATATTCTTTCCTGAGTTATTCTGTGGTGGTCAGGACTGAGTCTAAAATTGTCAAATTCCATTTTGCCTGCCCTGAACCAAGTGCCAACAAACCTGTCACTAGTATTTCCTAGTCAGACTAGCTGAGCCTTGCCTATCTCTGATCCCACTGCATTTTATGGTTGTGGGGGCTTTCCTTGAAATATTCTTAAAAGCACATGGATCCAGAGTGCCCTGCTTTGCTAGCTTTAGAGCCCCAACCACTGTGGTTTCCATAATGTTAACATAGGCAAAAGCAGATGTTAGCAGACAGAGTAGGTACAAAATATTGGTGGTGTCCTGACAGAAAATTACAGAAGGTGATGCCACTTTAATAGAGCTAGGCTGCTCTACCATAGGGATGAAGCCTTGCTGCTACATGAGGGCTCCAGCACAGAGAGACAAAAGAGACCCATTTTGGAATCCCTCCTCCTTTCTTACATCGGCCTAGGACCATTCCCATCACCTCACATTTTCTTTCTATCAGTTTCAGCCCTTTTCATCAAGATATCTAAATTATTTCCATTTTAAAATCCTCATTTAATATATTTATAATTATATTTATATTTTATAATTTATTTTTTAATATATTTATGATTTAATGTGTGTATATTTATGATTTAATATATGTATATTTATTTAATATATTTACAAATCCTTCCCTAGGGGAAGAAGAAAATTTCTCTTTAATTGTTGTTACCTTCACTTCATTACAATGCTTTTAAACATTTATCTCTGTAGATACATATTTTTTTAATCTATAATTTATCCCCATGCTTTGCCTCACCTTTCTTTGTCCTATCTGTCCTTCATGTTCCCATAGCAACCTGGCCTTCTCCTGCCCTTCCAGCCACAGAACCAACTAGTGAGTACGGAAAGAAGCTGCTCTCAACCAGGCCTCTGAGTGTCACTTGACAGAGAGCAGACTTCAGTTTAAGGCAATGAAGCCCTCCTCCCTGTGATTTACTCATTCATTAAGCAGCAAGTTGTAACTGCATGAAGACTAAGCCTGGCATGGTTGTGTAAGCATGCCGCTCTCCCTCCTTTGTCAAGGGGGCAAACACTCCTTAAGCAAGGAACACCTGGATTGATCATTACAAGGCTATGCTGCATAGCAAATGGCAAGTCCCCACTTACTGTCAGGCTGAACAGAGAAAGGGACCAAGAGAAGGGATGTGATAAAGGAAGAGCATCTCCTGGGGTGCTGACTCCTCAATTTACTCAACACGAATGCCAAAAAAAAAAAAATTGTCATGAAGGAGAGCTGGTCAGGGAGAGAGTGAAGGAAGGATCAGGGAGAAATGACATCTTATGAAAAGGGCCAGGAAAATCGGAGCACAGTGAGGTATAGCTGTTTTCTGAAAACATACTTTGATGGCCAGGGCATATAAGCAAAGCCTGGAAAGAACCTCACATTCATCTCCTCTCAACCATTCCTATTACATGCCATCAAGAAAGAATATAGAGGGGCAGCTAGGTAACACAGTGGATAGAGCGCCAAGCCTGGAGTCAGGAGGACCTGGGTTCAAATATGGCCTTAGACATTTCCTAGCTGTGTGACCCTTGGAAAGTCACTTAACCCCCATTGCCTAATCCTTGCCCTTCTGTCTTAGAGTTAATACTGGGACAGAAAGTAAATATTTTAAAAAGATAAATAATTTTTTGAAAGAGAAGCCAATAGCCTGGGCTCTTATTTGTTATGAGCTACTTGCAGGTCCAGAGGACAAGAAAATTTACTTATATTTATATTAAAAACTACAGTTTTTAATATAATACAGTCTTTTCTGCCATCGTTATCATCATCATAATGTATACATTATCATCAAGTATATATAATTATCATGTGTACATAAACAATGTAGGCGAATTATAGAAACATTTTTACATAGTATATTGAGTTCTGGAGTTGGAGTTAAGATGACAGAGTTTCAAATCCAGCCTGATATTCAGCAGCTGAGTGACCTCCAGCAAGTCACTATGTCTTTAAAGAAACTCCCTTAGAGATTAGTTACTAAGTTATGGATGGATCTTAATTTATCTGAGTACAAGAATATGTCATAGATCCTTTTTGTATCTGCATACACAGAACACATCACTTAACTTTAAGGGGAGGTTTTAGTCGGGGCTAAGGCTGACTGGCCACAAGCTCATATTTATTCATAACGACGTGGTAAAATGATTTTGGATGCTGAGGGCCTAGGTTCCCTGATAGCACAGCATGGGTGTGGACTACCGTGAATAAAAGAGGAGGAAAATAGCGGATATGTGTTTTTTAAAAAAGTAACTGTGAGTGTGGAGTGAAATTACACTATGTTATCCCTTACACGATGGTATATTTTATGCTTGAGTGTGAAAAATCAAAAAAAAATCAAAGATGTAAAGCATGCATCCTTCCACCACCCTTCTCCTCACCCTCGAGATTTCTATTCCGTATGAACAGAGAGTAAGAAGACTTCTGTGGTTTGATGTGTTGCATGAAATCGTTCCTTTTCTACTCAAGAACACAGCTTACAGCCTCCTTTCTCAGCATTCTCTCTGTGTGTGCACCACACAGAATTTTAATTCCTGATGCTTTTGAAGTAGAAGTGTTTCATTTTGCTAGAGAGCAGAGCAGAGAGTAGCACTGAGTGTGTGTGTGTGTGTGTGTGTGTATTTATATGTGTGCTAAATTCAAACTGTGGCTTTTTGCATTTGGATAAAGAGCACAACTAACAGCGCCTTCATTTCTTACAGCAAAGCATTTTGTTTCTGACCTTTTCCAATTTGAGTATAATGTGTGTGTCAGTCATCAAGTAATAGAATTCAATATGATATACTTGAATTTGTACTAGATGTTTTACATATTACATACTGAATCATTTCAGGTTAAATGTTTTCTCCTCAGAGGTAAAGGAATAAACCCAGATTTTCCTCTTAGGAATGCATCAATTTCATTTGTTACTTTTCTGCTTTTTCGCAGGGAGGGAGGTTCAAATCATCCTTTTCTTCACTAAGATGAGATAAATATTTGTAGCATCAAAAGAGAAAGAAATTTAAAAGACCTTGTGTGAATATGACTCCCCTTCATTTTTATTTTTATAGTGACTTGACCCTCAGAATTGTAACTCCTGGTAGAAATTGTCCTGAAAAAAAAAGGGGTCACGGAGTCTCAGCTTCACATGATCATAGCCTCTCACACGAAGACAAATTCAAACAAACAAACTGGGAGGTATTGTGGAATGAAGTGAAAAACACCTATGGGCAAACAAAGGAGAATTGGAATTTGAGTATAAATAAGCTATTTTCTATTTCTTTTTGTTTGTTCTTTGACACCTCTTCTAATTAGTAAGGAACCAAGTGACTCAAATGAAAGGAAAGGGAGAAGGTCATTTGGCGTGGCCCTCTCTAGCTTCCTTATGTGATTTAAATTTTCAAGACCATCTTGCTGTGTATACTAATAAGCCCTGGCTCCTGAGAACTAAGGAACAAAAAGAATTAGCACCTTTTGCTCAGAGATCCTCAGAGTTACAGAACACTGGAGCTGTGGATAGATACATACAAACTGAACTTCCCAAGAAAGTCCTGATTTCAAAATGAAGAGCAAGCACTTTAAGGAGGCTATTCCAAAGGAATACCTTTATTAGACCGTGTACTCTGATTTGGGGGGTGGAAATTTTGGTTACTATGCCGACGTCATTGGTCAAATCTCCTTCTTTGACATAAGTAAAGATGGTAGAACACTACTTACCCAGAAGCCCATATGAACCTAGACTACCTACACCCTCCCAGTTGGACATTTCCTCTTCCATGGCCATCACGTTACAAAACAACAAAACAATAAAAAAACTGCCCATAACCTAACAGGGATTGAGGCCTGAAATTTGTTTTGAAATATCAAGTTCACTACATAAATAGAACAAATTGGCATTAGAATAAATTCAGCCAAGGGCAACTATCCATTCCCTTCATCCTCCATATTGTAAATATTGAACTGGGAACTTGACAACATAGTCATTCATCTAAAAACATATATAAAACGTTTTATCTGCAGTCCCATGTATTTGTTTAAATAACAAATTCTCAGCCAACTCATTTGGGCTCGAGGGTAAGATTTTTGCTGTATGGGATAGATGAGAACAATGCATTTTTGTCCTAGCCCTCCACAGTGAGTGTTGACAGAAGCTGTAGTTTCAGCCCTTGAGGAAGAACCCATTCCCTTCTTTCCAGTTCACTTTGTCTCTAATGTGGGTCTCGACATCTAGAATCTTAAGATGATGAGGGAGAAAGGCATTTATTGGTTGTCAGTATACAGAGGAGTTGGTTGCAAAATTGTTTTATTAAAAGAAAAGTATGGAAGGATGGTTGTGATTAGTGATTGCTAGAATAAAAGGAAGTATAAATACAAAGGAAACAAATAGACAACTTTTCAGAGGAGATGAAAAGGTGAAAAGGATCAGTCAACAATGATTTATTAAACACTTTTTTTGTATGCCGGACACTATATTAAGCACTAGAGATACAAAGAAAGGCATTGGCAATAAAGCTATTTGGATAATAAAAAGGGGGAAGAAATCTGACATGAAACAAAGATTTAAAAGGCTTTTACTCATCAGTAAAAACCTAATCCATTTAGTCATGTGTTTCTGGTGCATTGACTTTCTATAATACTGTGAAAAGAATACTAGCTCATTCAGATGACTGAACCAGATGAGCTGGGTTCAAATCCTATCTCTGACTGATTATTATCCATATGACTTGGAACAAATCACTTTCCACAGTTTCCTTAACTATAAAATGAGGGAGAGAAATAGATCAGATAGACTCTGAGGTCCCTTCCAGCCTTAGAGCCTATAATCTAACACTGTTCTATGATCCTGGGTAGTAACCTAAAAAGCTCATGGAGCAAGTCCCATTCAACACCTTGGGAGCAAAGAATAGATAAGGCACACTTCAAAAGCCATTGAGAATTCTAAGCAAAGCTTTCCACTCCTTCAGGCCTGTTCCTGGTTCTCAACCATGCCATTCATTATCACCAAGGTAAAATTAAACTTTCTTCTTTCTTATTCTCCTTCACTTGAGTTGAGAAATATAAGCCACCTCCTAAAAGGTTTTGAGGTTTCTCCCCCTCCCCAACTGATGAATAATGGACAGTCCCAATGACCATTTCTTCTCCAGGATGTTGAGGATGTTGCTGAAATCTCTGAATAATGTCTTGCTTCTCTCTTTTCCTTTAACAGTCTCCCGGAATGCCTCTTGACATCAGTGCCCTTGGTGGAAACACACTTCTCCATCCCAATAAAAGTTCCCTCGCTCCTCCTCGATGTGGCGTCCATAAGCAGTGTTGCAGCTGTGCCTAACCCCTAATGATGTCCTTAACTGTTAACACTTTCCATAGTTTTACAATTTTCTTCTCTTTCCAGGCAATTTTTACTGTCTTTCTGGATGTATATGATATATGCTGCTGATTTAATTTGGTTTCCCTTTTATTCAGTGTGTGATTTTTGTGGTTGATTTTTCCCTGCCCATTGTTTACATCAGTTTTTTAATTTTTTTGTATTTTCCATGTGACCTCCTCTACTTTCCTTTCAACCAAATCATGTACGTGCGTATCATGTGACTTTGTCATGTGGCTTGCATGGTGCTGACGATGTCGTCCACGGTGGTGAACAGAAGGTAAAATTCTTTGTTCTGATTCGTGGAATATAAACCTGGGACCGGACCCTAACCAAGGGGACCTGTGGATGGTCACTTTCTCAAATTCCCTAAAGATGGCATCATCCTTGTCCTCGATTTGCATGCAGAATTCAGAATTTCTCCTTGCTGACATGATAAAAAATAGTTTGATGCCTTGGCTAACTTTGGCTGCTCCAGTGAATTTAGATAACATAAACTTTTGCCCATAATAGGGCAAATGTAAATCACAAGCTAGAACCCAAACTTGAGTGACTCTTTCTCTAGAATAAAATTATCTCCACCAAGTCAATCAGTCAACAAGCATTTCCAGGTACATAGTAAAAACCTCTATTTTCACTACCTGGTTTCATATCCATAATATTGTTGTTATTGTCATCATCATCATCATTGTTTTTGACTAGAAGCACTAAAGATCTGGTCTTTAAAACTATATGCATTTTTTCTGAAAATTAAAAAGCAACTTCTTATCAGAAGAAAATTTAAGGGAATAGCAGCACAATAATGAAAAGAGCATTGGATTTGGGTTCCAATCCTGTTATATCCATGACTGTAGGAAAGTCATGTTACCTCTAGGTTTCCTCGAGTATAAATTAAAAGGTTAGACTCAATGCCTTCTGAGGGACCTTATTTCTCCTGATCCAAAAGGGGAATTTGTCTAAGATGGAAAGAATTTTTCAAGCATGAAACACATGCAGAATTGAATATTAGCTTTTTAAAAATAGCTAGAACATCATAAAATAGAAGTATAAGGAGTTCAAAGCAACTTGATTGTCCTTCTTGAGGTGTCACTTTTCAAAAGTGACTCTCCTATGCAGAAAAAAATAATAGCCTAACCCAAACATCACTTAGCAATTTACTCTTAGTGGAGATCTCTGTGTAGACAAGAATAAATTACTTAACCTTATATCACAGGAAATAAAATGACAGCCTGATTAAGCTTCTGAAAGCAGCAACAAAATGTCTAGTTTATATTGTTACTATAGCAGCCTTATTGAACATTTTCAGTATATACTCCAAAGAAAGAAGAAAGTCTCTCCCCATTGCTTCCCCTGTTATATGCCAATTTCATCCCTGCCCTGAAAGTCCATAGGTGCTTCCATCCCTCTCTGTGTCTACAGAGTCTTTGCCTTGAATTGCAACTTGGAAAGCAAGTTGCTTGGGTGTGTTACCAAAAGAAAACTAACACAAATAACCTTCAGCATCAATGCATGCATGAAAGTGGTCCCTATTTGACCTCACTTCTCTGAGAGCTGATTGGGCGACATCTATAAGGAACAAAAGCATGGATATCATGTCTTGCATGTTCTTTGTTCCTGTTTTTGTGTGTGTGTTTTGTATTCCCTGTGTGTGGCAGAGCTTTCCATTGTATTTTCTTCTGTGATGGCTTCAGCTTTGTAGGCATAGTGAATGTACTGTCCAAATAGTGGCAGACTTTGCCCTAATTTGATCCCATTTACAAGATTCCTGAATATGGGTAGACTTGAATAAGTACTGATCTTATTTCCTATAGAGATCTTTGATATTTATATTGTATTTAGAAATAAAAATGTTAACCCACAAACAGTAACGAGGACATCCCATTGGATTTAAACCAATATCTTTTTGAACTCTTGAAAGAATTCTTTTCTGCACTGACATATATGATTTACCTGTGAAATCATTGTAGATTATAAATATCATAAACCTAAGATTTGCAAAATTCTGAAATCACACAACTTTAGTTTTATAGTCTTGCTCCACAACCTTTTGCAATAGCTCTCAACCCACAAACTGGTCATTGGGTATAACAGAAGTTCCCTAGGCTCCTATGTTCACCTCTATCTACTAACTGGTTTACTCAGTGAACAGCCTTAAACCTTTTCCTTGAGTACTAGTCATTACCAGAAGCTTCCTATTAAGTAATAGACACTGCAAGTCATTCATAATTTTTCCCCTTTGTTATTTCAGTATAGTTCTATCATTCAGCAAAAAAGCAAAGGAAGTTGCAGAAATATATATACTAGCGTGCCTAAAGAGAGATCTATTCTAGATTTTGGAAGCTTGGCAAGTGCTATTGCAGTTACCCTGGAAACATGAAATAGAGTTGGCATTAGCCATCTATAAAAATTTAACCAATACCTTAAAAACCATAGTGAGCTCCGTAGAAAAACTGAGAGCTTCAATTACCTGGTCCTCATCAGATCATATTCTTGTCCTTGAGAGAACAGTCATCTTTTCAACTATCTCCAGAGGGTGGTATTCATTCATTTAGGAAGCTACATGTAATATACTGTGTTAGAGCTGAGGTAGATGCCAAGATAAATAGGAGAGAACAGGCAATAAGAATAAAAGAGACAGGATACGTTTCTTGAAGGAGACTCCATTTATGCCAGCCTTGAAGGAATATAAGAATTTTGAGAGAAAGGAATGCAGTCTTGGAAAACAACCTATGCAAAGAGGTGAGAAACAAAATATTGAGTTCAGGAACAGCGAATATTCTATTTGAGGGGTATATGAAGGGAAGTTAATGTAAAATAAGCCTAGAAACGTTAGGTTGGAATCAAGTTGTAAAGGGCTGAGAATTTTTATTTTATTCTAGAGGCAATAGGGAGCCATAGTGACAAGGTCAGTCTATTGGGAGCAAAATCATCTGCTTTAAGAGATAGAGTTGGCAGCTGGGTAGCTTAGTGGATTGAGAGTCAGGCCTAGAGATGGGAAGTCCTAGCTTCAAATCTGGCCTCAGGCACTTCCCCACTGTGTGACCCTGGGAAAGTCACTTAACCCCCATTGCCTATCCCTTACCACTCTTCTGTCTTGGAACCAATATACAGTATTGATTCCAAGATGAAAGGCAAGGATTTAGAGAGAAAGAGTTGGGAATGTGCCCCAAAGTATATAGAGGAAAATTTTGGAAGGTCCCTGATTGAAATTTAGGGTATCAACTAAACTAAAGGATTATAACAGTTATCTGAAATTTAGTTTAGTTTCGAAGAAGTGAGATGGCTTTTAATAATAAATTTTTGGAAAATTTGAGAAGGAAGGAAATAGAAATTATAGAGGAGGAAAAACAAACTTTAGTAAATCTAGTAATTTTTCCCAGGTAAGCCCTGATGAAGATTTAGGAAATGTTTTACCTAAATCTATCCAAAAATAATCTTTCTTTTCAAAATACATTGTACCCTTCAGCAAGTACTAATGTCCTCTTTCCCTGTGGTGCTGAAGAAACATAGGTTGAATGAATGAATGAATGATTGAAAAAAAGGGGACATAAAAAGAGCACAGACCTGTAATTTCATTGATATAGGCAACTTCTAGGTGAGGAAGGAAGGTTTTTAAAACTTAGTCTTGAGAATTCCTCAAAGACAAAGAAGGTGAATGACAAGGGGTATGAACAGGGGTTACCCATCCAATATATCAAAGGCAGGACTTGAACCAAGAATGAACAAATAAATTTGCTGGCCTTAACAGTGCAAAAAAGAAATTTAAAATAGAAAATAAATTCATTCAACAAGCCTGTATTAAATGCCTACTTCTTACTAAACATTGTGCTAAGCTCTGGGTAAAAGACAAAAATAATTAACAGTATCTAGCATTTATGTAGCACTTACTATGTATCAGACATTTTACTAAGTGCTTTATAAATAGTATCTCATTTTATCCACCCAACAACCTTTGTGAGATGCTATCATTACCTTCATTTTACAGTTGAGGAAACTGAGGAAGATAGAGGTTAAGTGATTTGCCCAAGATCACACAGTTCAGAAATGCTTGAGGCTGGATTTGAATTCAGGTCTTCCTGACTCCAGGGGCAGTGCTCTTTTTCCTACTCTCACAGAATTTAAAATCTAACAAAATATTCAATGGGGCAGTCATTTAGTCCCCAATACTTTAAGTTTGGCACTTTGAAGGTTTCAGATTTCTCATATTCTAGCTTTTAGCATAATGTATGACCAAAGAACAGAGTTTGCATTAGAAAATTGATTGGCTATATCTGTAAAAAGGGATATTTTCTTTTATTTTATCAGGGCATTCCTCCTCCCAACATCCCATCTGCCCCTCCAATAAAGGCTTACTTCAGTTCCTCCCTGTTGAATGTAAGCTGTGGAAGCCAGAGTTCTGCTGAGATGGAAAGACTTTGTGTGCAAGCCTGATGACGGACTATATTTCTATTTTCTGAGAATCAGTTTAGCTAAATTCAGAGATTTTATCACCAAAGCGTTTCCCTCAGAGTGATAAATTTGGCAGGGGGCAGAAGGCACTACGATTCATGCAGACCATCTACCAAATTATAGCATAAAAGGATCACAGGTCGCATCAGGCAGAGAATACCCACGCTTCAGGCTATCGTATATTCTTCAAGAATTGAAGCAAATATCTGGGCACTGAGGATCTGCCATCTGATTCCTCCTAATGACTGGGCATGCAGCAGCCCCCCACCCCCACCCCAAGGACTCTGTGTAAATGGGATTCCCCACCTCACCCCAGCATGTGTGTAACAAGTAGTTGTAATGTACCTTCTCGATTTCCAGAACTCTTCCTGTAAGTGAGCTGCATGTCTGAGCATGTGTCCATTCCAATCCCTTCATAATGATTTTTTTCTCTTCAGCTACTGATACTGACTCTTGCTAGGAAATCTGGTTCTGGTCGACTAAATGCCTTAACACCCAATCTTCCTCCTTAGACTGAAACATAACTAACCATCCCACCCTCCTTTTTTTTTTTCCCTTTACAGCTGTGTGTCTGGATTGCAACAGTCTCTGACAGGTCAACATGTTTTTCACCAGGGCTTATGTTATGATTGTCTTCATTTCTAGGGACCCCTCTAATAGTGGTTGCTAGGTCAGTAGGAAGTTTAATCTGAGGGAACATTAGGAAAGCAGCAATAGAAATCCTGAATGCTGGGGGCCGGGGTAGAAGGCTGTTTGCTGCTTTTGGAAACTCTACTAGTTTCCCTGGGGTCTTCAATATAAAAACTAAAAATTAGCTTCCCATGAGCCTTATAGTTCTTAAGAACTAATCTAAGTTCCATGAAACTGTGTTGAAAATGTGCACAAATCTTCCTTATGAGACAACTTGGCTCAGTAGCAGAAGCTGAGCTAATTGTTGGTGGATAGACATTATTTCTGTCAAAGCTTCCTCGACTTGGATGAGCCCCACAACCACAAGCCATACCTTCCTGGTCATATTTTCTTTTTAGGGTGATGAAACAAAGATAATTGATCAATTAATCTGTTGGTGTTTTCATGACACCCAGGAGAAGAGAATTGGTGTTTTGCGGTTCTGTCTGTCGGAGTTCATTTGTTTCCATTTAATTTGCACTCAGTGCTGCCTTTCTCCCCCCACACATCATAATTCCTAGAGAATTTGGCATTGAAATGAGCTTGTGGATTGTACCACTTCAATAAGTTGTCCACAGAGATGAAAAGCATGCTCACTTAGTTGTTTGTCTGTTTTTTAATGGAAGGATGTGCCAATCTCATACTTTCTGATTTAGGCTCTGGCCTCCTATAAAAATAAATAATTAAGAGATGAGTTGCCAAGATCCATGGCAATTGGTAAGAATGAAACCATAGAGATCTGATTTGGAAGACAAATAAAAAATGATTGCTTCATTTTTAACATTAGATTATGTAAGCCTATGCTCTTTCGAATTGATCCCCAAGATACCTAAAGCAAAAGCTTGTATGGAGATGTTGGAAAATTTTTTGTGAGACCAAGAATTAGAATTAAGTGGAAGATATTAAAATGTAATGTTAAGTCTGACACAAAGAGCAAGGGGTCAGGATGGGAGATTTGCGAACTGAATCTCAAAACCTGTGGCATATGCAAAGGTTAGTGGCCCATGTGAGGACCATCCATCTTTTGGGTCTGGGAGGAAATTGGGAAAGGTAATAAATGTGGAAAATGTGAAACAACATGGTAGAGTGGTACAATGCTTGACCTCCAGGCAAAAAAGACCTGGATCCAAAACCTACATTTTAGTAGCTGTATAACTGTAGATAAATCACTTACCCTTTCTGGGAATTTCCATGGATGGAATTGAAGATTCTTGATATAATACCTTTAAAAAGAGAATGGCATTTTACCCTCGAGAAACCAAATTGACCTTTTTAATGATGTATGTATGTATATGTATATATACATATACATACATACATCATTAATGATTTGTATTGTAAACATATATGTGTATATACATATTTATACACAAGGTCCAAACTGCTCTCAAGTAATCTACAAAAAGTGGTTGTTTCAGCTAAATAAAAGGAATGAGATTTTAAATATAGATCATCTGTTTCATAATAAATTTTCAAAAGGAAAACATAGATGTTATAGGTCCTATCCACATCTTTACATCACATTTGGTCTACTAGAAGAGAACCTCCGCATTGTCATTTTAAGCAGTAACCAGAGAGTCAGAAAAGGTCCAGCAGAAGCTGAAATCCTACCTAACAGCTTCAAGAGAAAAAAAAAACTTCAGAAACAACAAAAAACATAAAAGAGCAAAAATATATAAATATACATAAAATGGAGCAAGAGGGACAAAGATTGTCCTTGGATACATTGGGGAAACTTCATTAAGATGGGTTAGTTACGGGCAGCTAGGGTACAGCTAGGTGACTCAGTGGATTGAGAGCCAGACCTAGAGATGAGAGGTCCTGGATTCAAATTTGAGCGCAGATACTTCCTGACTGGGTGATCCTGGGCAAGTCACTCAACTCCCATTGCCTAGCCCTTATTGCTTTTCTGCCTTGGAACCAATACACAGTATTGATTCTAAGATGGAAGGTAAAGGTTTTTTAAAAAGAAGAGTTAGCTATTGGTACTTGGCATTTTTCCAGAATTTTGAATATTTCTCCTTAAATTTTCATGAACCATACAGATACTTCTATTCATTTTGGAATTTTTATTAAAGATTCCAAATGTTTCATAATTTTTAGATGCTATGGCCTCAGTGAACAGAAACAAGAGAAAGGGTACTCTTATTTTTTTTACTACAAGTTTCCCCGTTGATTAGTTAAGCAGCAGAAGCACATGATTGAGAAAGAAAACCCTAAGCCCCTAGAGAACAAATAATGTCAATCCAGATCATGATTTATAGAGAAAATTGGATAGGACCTACCTTCAGTTATTCCTGCCTCTAACCACTGTTGGTTGTTGTATATTTTTTGCCTTGAGTACATGATTTACATTAAGCTAAAATGCACTAAAATTGCCTGATACCTATATAATTGTTGGTGACAACATTTATTTTTAAGGTACAACACTTTACATACAATATTTTGGGGAAAAATTATGACTCATGGCTAAAATTAAATCAGAGGGTGTAATTAACCTCGGAGGTTTTCTTGGAGCAACCTGCCTTTTGCAGCTGAATCGCAAACCACCATTTATAAATAATTATAATATTGGTTTTGCTGAAATTACCCATAATGAATTCAATCAGAGCAGTTGACTGAGAATGGCAAGCCCAGGACCCTTTGAATAATTTTCTCTCCTAATGTGTGCAATAAAGCAGTAAGTTGCCTCCTGAATGGTAAGGGCTAAATTTTACCATAGCTTGTACCTTCAGATGTGCGCTCTTTCCGGATCCTCAGATCTTAGATAAGAACTTGGTCTATAACCCAACGGATGGGCCTAGAGGTATTTTAAAGTCCATTATAATCATATAAGGAAAAAAGTCAGAATAAAGGTTTGGAGATGGGCAAACCTAACAAAGTTTGTTTCACCCCATCTCTCAAACCTTAATACGGGCATACTTTGCTCTTAAAAACAGGTCTACATGCATGGAAAAGACAAAGTTAAAACAGGCATAATATGATTTCCTCATTACTATAAATGACCATAATTACTATAATTTTCATTATATATAAAATATGCACATATGTATATAAAAATTACTATTATCAGTTGATGTAGTGCTCAATTTTTTTTACAGAAGTGATAGCAAAATCAATGAAATTCAATAAGCATTATATTAAGTATCTAACGTGTGCCATACACTGGTGATGCAAAGACAGGGATGGGAATTGTCCCTGCCCTTAAGGAACTTGCATTCCACTTGTATTCGAGCTGAGTCTTGACCAATATTTATTTAGTGTGCACAATTTTCTAAATTGGGTAAAATCATTTAAATAGTAATAAAATAATTGGTTACATAGAATTATATTGCCCTTATATAGAATCAATATACTTCATAAAGATTTTACCTTATTTTATTCTTGCTTTATTTTTGTTGCAACAAGCAAAGGTGAAAGAACATTTCTTTCATCAAGGGCTTTGGAGGAAATTTTTCACATTCATCTTTGAGGAAACTTTGGGAAAGGCTTAAGGCCACTTGATAGCTTGATAGAAGAATCAGTCCAGGGGTATTCGTATGTCTTATTTTTTTTTTAATTCATTGTTGATTTCCCTATGGGAAACAGGATTACAGATCAAGACAGTGGTCTTTTTGCCCGAGTGATTTATTTTTTTTACTGCCTTCTCACTGGATTGAGTAGTAACTTGGATGTAATTGGCAGCACATTGTAAGTGTAAATCACAGAAGGTAAAGGATCATAAATTAAGATCTGTTTATGTATCCTCCAGCAGGCAAAAATAGAAGTATCTATAGAAAAGAAAGGCCCTTCCCAAGTAGACATATTAGTTCTAGCTCAAAATGTTAGATTTCTTGTCAATTATTGATTTAACAACCTTGGAGCCCTTGAACTTTTAATGTAAATTTAGAAAAATAAAGGGAGAAGTAACAAGAATAGCCTCCATGGATTAATCTGGTATACCTTATCAGTGCAGAATTGAAGAAACTCTTGAATGTTGGCCTACTTGATGTGTATCATGAGGGAACACAGATGTCATCTGATAAAAATGTCTTCCCCCTATAACAAAGAAGCTCTTCTTTATGGTCAGTGTTGAGATTTTGAGTGTAAGAGAATTGATGAATGATTCATTTCCATTCTGTAAGAAAACAAAAAGACTTTCAGATCTCAACTTTGTACTCTTTGCACTTCTAGTATGTGCAAAATGTGTATGTCTACACTGCCCTCCCATTATATTTCTAGAAGGTACTTTTTCACATTTTTGTTAACAGTGTAGATATAACTGAAGTATGTCATAGAACCCAACAGTCTTAAAAATTTGACTCAATTAGCCAGCGGGTTGATATTTTCCCCTAGAAAGCTGTGGCTGTTTTCTAGATAGTGGATGAAATATAGCATAGTTATTTTCTTCTTTTGTCTAAGACCCATTCTACTTTTCACTTAATTCTTAAATTCTGCTTCCATTAAGAAAATTTCAAACTATTCACATTGCCTTTTCCAAAGAATCTCATTTCTCAGACTTCTAAATTGTGTTTTCTTCCCTGATCTCTCTTTTATTTCTCTTCTCCAATGTATTCTTCTCTTTCACTTCCTTCCCATATGCCTAAAGGGAGAGTAAAGGGTATTGCAAAGAAAGATTGTGAAAACAAACATAAAAACCATCCTTTTGAGATGCTAAAAGTGGTTGAATCATTTTTGCGATGTCTCTGCCCAAGAGTCACTTCATGCATAGGGAACAGAAGACACATCTTAGGAAGGCTTAATATTATGTCAACTAGTCCTTTGCACTTCTCTTCATTTTTTATGGTTATACCCTTGCATGAAAGATATCCACTTTGTGCAAAATCCATCAGTGCTTTAATGACAGAGAATAAAGGGCAAGACAATGACTTTCCTTGGGAAGACACAAAAAGTTCATGGGTGCTTCAAATCTTGGTTTTCATACCTTTCATCAGATGCTAGTTTGCCTCATTTCTTTCAGTATTCACTAATCAAATAGTTTCTATTCAACTCAACTAACATCTTAACAACAAGAAAAATCCACTGAAGTAATTCTTTAGCCTCTTATTTGTTACACACAAGCTTATCTTTCTTCTAGACCTTGGATTCACAGGGCTACGGATTGAGCTTTTAACTACAAATAAAGATTCACATTGATTTTTCTGTTTAGAAAGGCAGAAGACAAATGTATTTCCCCCTCAAACCTTACAAGGCAAATGACATTAATGATAAGCACTTAAAAATGAGACACCATGAATTATCACTCCTTTGACTGGATGAAGGAAGAAGGACAAAATGAACTTGTTTCTTCCAGTTTAGAACCTGAGTTTTAGTCAAATTAATTAAAAACATAAATTCATTTAGTGAAAAGGCAATCACCTGAATGCAGATTCATTTGCCAAGTAGAGCTGAAACAAGGCTGTATGGACTTGAATCTTTATTGCCCACCTAGAGCCACAGGGCTCTCTTTTGAGGCACCAAATCAGCTGGCCCTGTGGGAAGCATTATCTTCTAGGAGCCATCTATGTGTATTTGGACATTTCAGGGGTAAAACTTATAAGCTATTTGGACAATCAGATTCTTTTTCCATTCATGTCATTTCTGAAAATATGTAAATATGTTGACATTTAATTAGCAACGCAACCACAAAGCAAATGGAAACAGCATTGAGAGAGTCAAGTATCACTTGCAAAGAAAGTATGAACCCACCCCACCCCTCTCCCATTTCCAAAATGAACCTTCTCTTTAGGTTGACTTGTGTGTCATTTGTAATGGCACTTGCATTTTTGTAGCTATTGTTTTGTTTTGTTTTTTAACCTTTTGAATTTCTGAGGAACAAGGTAGAAGGGAGAGGGGAATCAACTTCAGAATTCAGAAACATCTGTTGCTACAATGCACTTTGCCTGAGTTTGATGTTCCTTACATGGTTGCAAATGACATTTGATTTGAATGGTTAATACAGGGGAACCCAGTGCACCCAAACTGGAAGGGCAGATGGGTGAAGATGGAAATTCTATTAAAGTGAACTTGATCAAACAGGATGACGGAGGATCCCCCATCAGACACTATCTGGTCAAGTACCGAGCAGTGAGTATTCTTCCTTCATCTTTTTCTAACTTCTTTATCAGTAACTTACTCCTTTGATAAAAAAAAAGGGTCATTTTTCAGAAGGGACTTGTGGGAGATGCAGGAGATAGGAGAGGAATCACAGGATAGATCTGGATTTCCAAGGTATTAAAAATTCTTAGACTATGTCTATGTCTCCACACTTAGACTATGTCCCAAGCTCATTGAATGTAGGGATTGTTTTTGTTTTTCTTCATATCCACAGTGCTTTGAATACTTTCCTGGTACATAGTCAATGTTTAATAAATGTGGATTTATTGATTACATCATCTGAACATAGTTCCTTCAGTGATAAAGGGCAACTAAGTAGTGCCATGGATATAGCACTGGGCTTGGAATCAGGAAGACTCATCTACATGAGTTCAAATTTGGCCTCAGACCCTTACTAGCTGTGTGACCCTAGACAAGTCACTTAACTCTGTTTACCTCAGTTTCCTCATCTGTAAAATGAGCCAAAGAAGGAAATGGCAAACCACTCCAGTAGCCTTGCCAAGAAAACTCCAAATAAGTTCACAAAGAGTTGGACATAACTGAACAACAATAAAACCTTCAGTGACAAGAATGCTACTGGGATTCTTTTGTTAAAGACATTATCATACCAACTCCCAAAACTTTCGGTAATTTTTTTCTTTGATTTAGCTTATTTATTAAGATAATGTGAATAACTTGAACTCTACTATTTAGGATGCCCCCAACTAGGCTCCCATTAACCATGAAACATAGCTGTAAGTTTCACCTTCCCCCATTGTTTTATCCTCTATCTGAGACATCTGCCCACTCCCTATCCAATGCCCCCAACACACACTTTTTATTCTGTTTTCAGCAGAGTTGTACCAGCCATCTCCAATCCCAAGCTAGAGCTAAGAGTCTTAGGTCCTTGCCAGCCTTTGTGCACTAGAGAAACTGTTTTCCTTTGGTTTCTTTGTATTAATGTAGAGTAAGAACTAGAGTAGCTGTTAATAGAATTTAAATAAAATGTAAGCTTTGTGAGGGCAGGAACTTTTTCATTTTTTACCTTTGTATCCCCAGCACAAAGCCTCTTATAAGTTAAGTAGGCACTTAAATGCCTAATGGTTAATTCATTGATTGATTTTAGAACAGCAAAAGTGGGTTTTTATGTAGAGTTTTATTTTTTGATGTATTTACCTTCTTGGGCATCTATGGGGAAACCTCTAACTGGTTGGGAAGAAAGCAAAGAATAAGAGGAAATTCTACATTTGTACTTCTTAGCTAGTGGGAGTGGATATGGAAGGAACTGTCACTACAGGTTTCTGACCAACCAAGTGTCAGATATGAGCTCTAAAGCATCTGGGGAGGGGAGTGGGCAGCTAGGTAGCAAGTGGATAGAGCAAGCCAACCTGGAATCAAGAGGACTTGGCTTCAAATGTGGCCTCAGAGGCTTCTTAGCTATGTAACCTTGGGCAAGTCACTTAACCCTGATTGCCTAATCCTTGCCACTCTTCTGTCTTAGAATTGATACTAATGGAGAAGGGAAATGCTTTAGGGGGTGGGAAATAATATAAGATTTATCTAGGAAATTCCCCCTATTAATCCATGATTATAAGCACTGAGTAAAAGTACAATAGAGCAAGCTGACCCCAGATGCTTCACAGAATGAGGATGTGATCAGTTATTGGTCACCTTATTCTCTGATTAGTCAGGAAACATCTTGGTATGGTTGGAAAAGCATTAGATTTGGGGTTAGAAAAATGGTTTTGGATGCTTACTCTTCTGTTTAATGCCTACATGTTATTAAACAAAAGCAACGTGGTAGGGAGGAATTCTGGATTTGAAGTTGGAAGACATGGGTTCAACCTCAGATTGGCTACATGCTATCTGTGTGACCTTGAACAAGTCACTTAACTTCTCTAAGTCTTGATTTCTTCATATGTAAAATGAGGTGCTTAGACTAGATGTTAAGGGCCCTTGCAACTCTAAAGCTATGAGCCTAAGTCACCTCACAATTGTGGGCATCAATTTCCTCATTTATAAAATGAGAATATTAGACTAGATGATTTCAGAGGTCTCTTTCAAAATCACGTACGTGGATTTGAGGCATCAAAGAGAAGCCACGCTGAGTAGATCCACATGAAACCCAGAAACATTCAGATATTTTTTTCTGTAAAGTTCCATCCTTAATGAAAGAATCTGCCCTTCCAGCTCCTCTTCCTCTCACATTTGCACTTGCTGTCATGCTTCATGTCTTGGCATGGCAAGTAATGGTGTTTTTAGAGGACAAAAAGAACAAAATAAATATATACATATGTCTGTACGTATACATATGTATATGTGAATCTGTTTTATTCCATGTTAAAAGTGGATATTGAAGTATGTAATGACATAATCAAAGTCTGGATGACAAAAAGAATTAACCCAGGCTCTTCCTCATTAGCCCCTAATAAAATTAGCATTCTTCTCATGTCATCTCCTACAACAAAAGACATGAGATGCCTGCCACTAAATTTCCAAAGATATTTGACAATTCATATGGAAAATGGTTTCATGGTAAGATGGAGTACTTCTCTACTTATCAACTTCAGTATTGGTATCAAACTCAAAGAAAAATGGAACCATTAATCTAGGCAGAAGGATCCCTAGGGGCCATACATTGACTTAGTTTTACTATATAATGTTATATATTTTATTTATTTTGTTAAATATTTCCCAATTATATTTTAATCGGCTTTGGTCTCATGTTTGACCCCTTCTAAGCTATAGGATAAAGGTCAACCTGCTTGAATTTCAACTTTCAGGGAATAATATTGGTACTGGTCTACTCATCAAATATTCATCAGACTGTTACTATGTACCCAGTGTTGTACTATGTACTGAAGAACAAATAAAAATATATGCATTATTAAAGGAATCAAAGATTCTGAGGAGGTGGAAGATAAATTGGCTATTGACTTCTCTGTACCATCACATCTTGTTTCAATGTTGGGGATGCGTGGGGAATATATTTACCCAACTCTAATCACATAGACTCCTTCCCTAGCACAGAACCCACTATGGCTTCAGAAGCCACTGGTGATTCTATATCATATGGCTTGGTGCAATATTTATTTTTTCGGCATGATATTTCATTTTATTTCTTGATTTTTGTTTGAGTTCTCTTTTACAAAATGACTGATATGGAAAGATTTGTTACTATTACACATGTAAAATTTATATCAGATTGCTTTCTGTCTGAGGGAAGTGGAAGGAGAGAAAGGATACGAATTTGGCTCAGACTTAAAAAAAATTAAGGTTGAATTTTTCATGTAATTGAGGAAAAAAATAAAATATAATCAAAAAATTCTGAAATTCACTTATCCAACCAAAATCTATTAACTTTCTACCTCTCCCTTTGCCTTTGCAAACCCTATTCTTCATCCACACTGTGTCGTATTATTTGGGGCAATATTTAGCAAGAGAAGGAAACATAACTACCCGTAATCACCTAAATCAAAAAAGATTCACTGAATTCTGTTGAGCTATGGCCAGGCTTTCCATGAAGATGCTGAGCAACTCTGACCTAGAACCAGCAACAAAATGAATTCATCAAAAGCAAGCCCTCTCTGCTCCATTTTACTTCTAGAAATTGGAACATTTCCATCAAGGATCTCTTGGGAGAAATGTGGAATTATTGTTTTGTTTCAATATCTCAAATATTTGAAATCTAGACACTTTTATGTGTCAGAGATATGAAGTGACTTAAGAACGGCAGTGAACCTGGCCAAGGTCTAGAAATATGCCTAAAGAAACAGTGGGAAATAAGTTATTTGTTTCATTCTCCTCAATCTCCAAGCCATGTGCCCAGTCAGCATTCCAGAGTACAGCTCAGTATGTCTGTGTATGGTGAAAATGGAAGGGGGTGAGGTGTCAAAACACAGATGCTGGCCATATGGTGCTAATTTTATTTGCAAATAGTATTTAGAACTTAAAGAACAAAGGCCATACTACTTTTTTAACTCTTTTATTCCAATAGGTACCATTCATCTAAAGGACACACTTGTCAACTTGTCTTTTCGGTACTAAAGCTATCTGCTGTCTTCTATCTTTTTTTTGCCCATTTCTCCCAGAAGCTGTCTTCAGAGTGGAAACCTGAGATCAAACTCCCATCGGGCAGTGACCATGTCATGCTCAAAGCCCTGGAATGGAATGCAGAGTATGAGGTCTTCGTGGTGGCTGAGAACCAGCAGGGGAAATCCAAGGCAGCCCATTTTGTGTTTAGGACCTCTGCCCAGCCCACAGCTATCCCAGGTATAAAGCAATCACTGCTTCTCTTATTGACCTGCTTTGAATTAATGCAAAAGTGCTGCATCCCCTAATGTGCCTGAACAAACCCTGACAACTTGCTTGCTTAAAGCCATTCTCATAATCGGTTGCCCATGCAAAGCTTAGTTTTGCCTTGTACATAGCTGTGTAATAAATACATTGAGTGCCCTCCAGATAAGCTTGTCCAGGCATCCTGGGGAGAGCTATTTCACCCTGAGTGGAAGGATTGACTGCAGTCTCACTACTCAATATGATGCAAAGTCAATCAACAGATATGTATTAAATATCTACTCTATTAGGAACTATGTTAAGCACTAGGGATAAAAAAAATTGAAATAATACAAAGTCCTTGCTTCCAAGGAATTTGTAATGAAATAACCCAGGAGATTTTTCAGATGAGGAAAAAAACCATAGCTTCATTGTAGGTCTGAAAGTCAAGGTTGGGATCCTTTATGGAAACCAGGTCAGAAGAAGAACAATCATGCCTCATCTGGCATTTTGTTCCAAGACCATGTGACTGTTTTCAGGAGTTATTTGATAACTTCCTTTTCCTGCATAACCTTGAGCAAAATGCTACTTATTTTGGTGACATGAAGGGATAAAAGAGATGCCTTGCCTACTTATAATTCCCTCTGCCATGGTTGTTTAGGGGGAAAAAAAGATAAAATTAAACTATTTAGAAACAGAGCAAAGAATAAGGCATTTGCATCACAAAGCATTGTAAATTCGAAGAAATTAAATCAGGTCTAATGTATATTCCAGGAGACCTTATTGGTCTTGTAGACCCAACAAACCTATCTCCAGGAAGCCAGAAACAAGCCTAAACAGAGAAGTAGAGTAGTTCTCTGGCCCAGCTTCCTTTTTTTATTTTTTCCCAGAAAGCCAAACCCTCTCCCCTTGACCAAACTCCCACAGAACAGAAAGGCTATTTCAGAAATCACTTCTGGTCATTTATTGATCATGCAAATAGAAGAGTAGGCATATGACAGGGATAAAAGACAAGGCAGAAGGGTTCTCTCAAGATTCCAGTCTTGATTCCCTTGTGTAAGAGCAAAGAGATCTGATGTCTTTCCTGCCCTGTCCATGGTGCTCACTGAGACAGTTAACTTGGTTGGTTGGACTCTCCCTGTTGGAGAGAGGAAGACTGTAGTTGGCATCTGGACAGCCTGAAGTAAGAGGCTCCACCTGGGCAAATGGAGCTCTGGTCAGGCAGATTCGATAGCTGGGCAAGTGTTTCCTACAGACGGCTTGTGGCATGAATGTGTGTGTCAGGAGAATGTATGCGGACCTCCATTGTATGGAAGCATTCACTTCACCTCTACCCAGACAGGAGGGCTCATCTAAGCACAACTGGGTGGTAGCAGTTCTGCAGATGGTGCTAAGATAATCAGGCTCTGAGTGACTTGTCAAAAGGGCACCCTTCAGTATAGTTTCTTTATTGCCTCCTTGATAGAGTTTCCAAATAAATTGTGTGGGACAGTGAGCAGAGTCTACCCTGCCTTTCATTTAGTCTCTTTCCCCTCTGTGGTTCCTTTGTTGATTTTGCCTTGAAGTCAGTAGCTTCGGATGAATGTCTAAGGGCTTCAGCCATGCTGCAGCTAGGTTCTACTTGGACCTTTGATGAGGCATTTGGGTAGTCAAAATGGTGTAACTCTTGTGGAGGAATCAAAGCCCAGAACCGATCCTAAAAAGACGTTTTTCTACGTGAGAGATATTGCCAGGGTGTAGAATCTTTCCTGTCACTAGTAAATTTGGTGTGTCGGAAGGTTGAGCATGTCTTTGAGCGTCAGCTTTGGGTACATAGAGAAGCTTTGGGTCTCTCAAAATCAGGGTGCCCAGGGAAACAAGAAGATCCTGCAGTGAGGACCTCAGGCAATGTCAGTAGCTTTCCTCGACACATAGAAGTGTTTGCTTCATGTTGTGGTGGACTCTAAAGATGGCAAGTCTTTATTATGTTGAGTTCAACCCTCTAAGGCCTCGAAATAATGTCATGGGGATCTGTATCTCAGCTTAGGCAGCTTCTAGTAATCTCCCTCTTGGGTGTTAGGAGAACCCTTAATGAACCTTAGCTCCTAGAGTTAGGTTTCTGATCTATTTCTTTGGGATATTAGACTATAACCCTGGAATGACAACTAAAACAATTTAAGGGAATTCTGGGGTCAATCTGGATCAAATTTAATGGTCTCAGACAAGGTTTACAAGTCTAGAGTCTTTCAGAGGACTTGTTGGTTGCAATAGGAAAAATGGATTTCCAGGTAAAGCAGCACCTTACCTGTACCTACATTTTGTTCCAACATGCAGTGCAAAACTCAGATTGCATCTCTACCTGAACTAGCCACATCGAAGTGGAAAGTATTAAGCACAGGCTATGACTAAGAGCCTCTTGGTAGTTGCACTGTCTGTATCTAAAGGCCTTTAACTTCATCAAACATAACACTGCCCTCAAAAGTACCAGCTGATCACGTTTTGACACACTTTACATTTGGAGCCTTCTGTTTCATCTTTTTTAAATTTCATTTGCTCGCTAACTCCTAATCCCTCCAATTAACCCTGCTGTGCTGCTTCCGGCATTGCTGAGCTTCTGAACTGGCCTTTTGTTGTGGTTACTGCACTGAACTCTTCTCTAACCTTTGTCATTTTAATTTACTAAGTTAAATTAACCTTTAATTCTTATGTTTTCTATATTTGACCTAATTTTTTTTCTTTTTTATCTATTTTTTCTCTGTTTCTGTCTCTGCCCTCTCTCTCCTCCTCCTCTTCCTCCTCCTCCTCCTCCCCTCCTCTTCCCTTCCTGTGTCTGTCGTCATACATGTCACCCTGGACGTCACTGGACATCCCCACTGCCACATGCACCAACATTTGTTTTAAAAACAACCACATCCCCCTGGGGAATCATTGTCTGACACCTGCAGCAACCTTGGGCGGCTCCTCAGCGTCGTATACCTTTGTCTCATTGCTTCTCTCTGCAGTGACTCTTCTTTTGCTCTGTTAGAAACTTGGGGGGATGGGAGGGAGGGAATTAAATTTGCTTAAAAGCTCAATTCCTACCAAGGCATGAAAATGGGTAATACCCCCTTTGGAAGACCATGTCTGTATAGCACCCACGACAAACACAAACAAGCATTCTGTTTGGAACAAGATGAAGGTTTTGCAAGGAGGAAAAAGGTTCACATCCAGGAACTTTCCCATTAATAGATTCTTTTGTGTTGCTTATAATAAATTGGCCCTTTTTAAAATATGTAAAGAAAACTCCTTCATTGCCCCCTTTAAAAAGAAATCATATGAAAGTACAATATTTAAAAATGTTTTGTGCTGTCCCATATACATTTTTACATATCTGCTACAGATTCCACATTTTTCTCACACAAATAATGTTGGCAGACAGTTTTTTAAGGTCTTCCTAAAACTTGCAACAGATTTTTTTAAAAACTGCCATAGCTTCCCTCCTTATTTCCCCTGTGATCCCTAGGCCCTTTTTCACAACAAGTAGTTGGCTTTGCTTTCCTTTAAAAACCAGTTATAAGAGAACAGGCCTTTGGGGTTCACCTGAGCATCCTGCTAACTTGATAAGCTAAATTAAATCATCTGTCATCCCACACAGCAAAGATTGGATTGACTAGACATGGGAGAGGGCTGATGAAACACCTGAGAAGCTCCCCCAGCCTGTAGTCTAAAACAAGAACCATGGACAGGGCTCCAACTGTGACATTCTCACAGAAATTTTGTCCAGTGCTTGTCTGGTGCTCTGGGTGACTCTCCTGAGCTACATATCACAGATTAACAGAGAGCCACAGCATCCTGGGGGTTATTGTCCACTAATGATTTGTGGCTTTGAAGGCAGGCTTCAGTCTCCCCAGCTAGAGGCAACTACTCTAACCCCATGATGAAGCACCCCACTCCCAGAACTGGGGGGATCCCTGGTTCTGAAACCTCTTAGCCCAAGTGTGATAATCACGTATGAACAAAGTAGTAGCCAGCCAACCTTTGCTAAGCAAACCCATCCTATTCAAGCTGAATTTAAGCAGAGCTACTCCAGTGAGGTGGAGTGGTTGTGTGTTGTTGTGTTTTGTTTTTTTTTATCACTAGTGTTCTCTCATAGAGTGGTATCACAGGGAATGTGTCTCCCTTGGCCTTTCCTTCTGCTGAGAAATTATGCTTTCTCCCAAACCCCTGAAGAAAAGGCAGGGGAAAAGGCAAATGATGCTTGGGCATTAAATCATAGAAATGATCCCCTGAAATGAAGGCTTGTTCAGTATTCTCAGAACTCCTAATTAATAAAGTTCACCCCTATTATGGCCAAGTCCCCATATATTTGTTTAGCTCATCTCTAAACATCTCCACATGAGAATACGGATTATTATTCAAAGTGCAGACTTGCTGGACTTTTCCTATCAGAAATGCAAAAAGATAAGGGGTCTACAGTCAAGGGTGTGTTGGAACCAGCTCATACCAACTGGCAAGACAAGAGTTGATTGTTAAATTTTCAGAATGAGCATTTACATCTCAGAAATCAGCAAACACTACAAGTCAGGGCTTGATTTCTTATTTCATTGATTGTCTAGACTTAACGAAGTCATGAGAAAATGTTAATGATGCAGATTAAACTTAAAAGTGTGTCTTTGTTTTTGGACAACTGCTTGTTAAACATTTACCAACATACCTCTGTCTACTTGCAGTGCCAACACATTTTTTGCAGAAATAGATGTGCACGTGTAAGAACTCACATACCAATTACAGCTAGGCCATCCCTACTCATGGGTGTTGTTTGCACGTGTGCAAAGACACATGTTCGGTATTCCTTCAGTCAGACAGGAGCTGCTTTACTCATGGATTTCATCATGTTGTAGGCCAACAACAAAGCTAAAACCATTTTAATGGCCATTGCCATAGAAGCACACACAGAATTTTGTGGGAGAGCTGTGTATACAATCCAGGGGGATTTTTAAAGGGAGAAAGAAATAGTATTTTCTTCTATTAAGCAGTAAGGACATGGAGGGAGAGATTCATTTCAAAACCAGTTGCCTGCTTGGCTGTGGGAGTTTTGTGTGCAGCTTGAATATTACTATTTCTCCAGATGCCTCTGGCATTAGAGGTCCTTCAGTCAATTTAAGTAAATGAAGTGTTTAGAAGAGAATTTACCTCCCACCCTTACCCCAGCTCCTCAGAATTCCCCTGGAGTCTGGCAGAACTTGTCTGAAATGACATCAGGGTCAAGCCTATAAGCCTATTCAAACCAGCATCTATAATCTCTCCAGTCCCCTGTACCAGAAGCTGTCATCATTGAGCACATTCAGTAGGCCCCTCAAACACATATACACCCATGGTGAAGGTCTGGCTTCCCCTCACTAGCACACCTGCCACCCACCCTGCAAGGAGTCCTCAGGACCACTGTCTCCCAGGGAGCCCTGCAGTAATGGGTGCTTTCCTTCCAGCTCTGCAGCCCCTGCCTTTGCTCTCTGTAGCAGGGCTGAATGCACTGGGCAAACCCCAGGGCCCCATGCTCACTCTTGGAATATTTATACAGCAGGTTTGGATCACGTTTTTTACTAACAAGAAATGCTAATGTTGATGTGTAGATAATCAGTAAGGCCTTTATAAAGTTTACACCTTTGCATTATTAAAAGAAATAACAATTCATGTGAACTGCCCAGTGTGTTTTGAGTTTATTTTGAAGCTGTGTCTCCTAGAGAGTTTCATTAGTTCCCTATTCTTTCATGTATTACTGGATCCCTGGCTCAGACACCATGATTCTTGTTTAAATTGAACCTGATTTGTAACCTGGGTGAAGCCCTAGCCGAAGGGACAGCAAATAAAAGCAGTGTCATTAATGGCTAGTATGGACCAATGGTTTCCTGGACCTTTTTATAGTTCCTGATAAGGAAGAGATTTTTTTAGAATTATCTTTGCAATACTAGGAAGGAGTCAGAGGGAAAGAGCTCCTGGCCACCCAGAAGTATATGCACCGGATTTCAAAACCATTTTCCCACCAAGACAAAAGCCTTGCTGAGTGATATTTCTTAGAAAGAAATCTAAGATGTTCTCTTTGGCAAACCATACCATCTTCTTAACCACTGTTGCCATCTCTTCCATACTAGCCCTGCAGGTCAATCAATGTGATTTCCCTTCAAAGGCCTGAGGGAAAGTAGCCAAACTAGCAGAAGGAATTTATGATGGAACCAAAAACGAGAACTCAGTTTCTAGGCTTTTGGCCAAAGTCACTCTTGCCTGTGCTGGGTGAGAGTCTGGGGTTGTGGTTTTATACTTTACACCCAATTTCTAGCAGTTACATTGTTTGCCCTAATGTCCCAAACCTATATAGCACCCCGATGCTAAGAGAGGAGAAATAACCTCTGTCAGTGCACCTTCAGGTCCTATTTTAAAGCCCTCATGACTTAGAGAAGGATATGAGAACATATGCCCTTTGGAATTCATGTAGAGGAGCCTTCTTCTAGGTAAAAACCTCTAGAGAATAGGAGGTCCTGGGCCATGTAATCCCAACTATAAAGTGCCATTGTAAACTCTCCAGCTGGTAAGGAATTCATCAGAGGAAGGATTCTTTAGATTCCCCTAATTTGTAGATAGACTTCATAGATGGGAGGGGGGGAGGTGGAGTTACAGGGTTGATGGGTCTAGTATTTTCTTTCTTTTGTAAAATGTTACATAAGATCAGCATTCTTCTACCTAGCATTCATAGACTCAGCATTCTCCTGAAATCATGAATGCTGGGTATTTTCATTCGCAGCTTGATGCTTTCTCTACCTAGATCTTCTTATTGCCAAACATACACACATTCTCTCTTTCTGGCTAGAGGAGCTTCTTGCCTTCTTTAAAAGGCTAGGCTTGCAGCACTTAACTCAAGTGGCATCTTCTCTTTTAACAGTCTGTGCCCTTCATCCATCTGTGTCCAGTTCTATCTCTGTAGGGGCCTCACTTCAGGAAAAGAACAATTCCCATGAAAGGAAATGCATATCTGAGGATTGCGCTTCATGCCATAGAAACAATTACTGTTCATCAGAGTATACCTTTAAAGAACTAGAAAGACACCCCCAAACTTACCTTGGTTTCCAGATTCAAGCCCAGAGAGCAGGGAAGATCTGGAGGCAGTGTCAGAAACCCTTTGGGGCTTAGAACTTTTAGAATTAATCAGTCAATCAATAAACATGTGTTAAGTGCCTACTGTGTGCCAGGCACTAAGCTAAGCAATGGAGATACAAAACAAGGCAAAAAACAGTCCCTGCCCTCAAGGAACTTATAATCTAATGAGAAGGCAATATGCAAACAAATTTATGCAAAGAAAAGTAAACACAAAATACACAGGACTTAACAAAGAAAAGGCAGCAGAATTAAGAGGTGTTGAGGAAGGCTTCCTAGAGAACATGGAACTTAAGTTGGGACTTAAAGGAAACCAGGAAAGTCAGCAGGCAAATTTGAGGACAGAGAGCAAAGAGTATGTGGGATGGAGTAAAGTGTAAGAAGACTGGAAAGATAGGAGGGAGTAAGGTTGTAGAAGGGTTTTGAACACCTAACAAAGCATTTGGTATTTGATCTTAGAGATAATAGGGAACCACTGGAGTTTTCTAAGTAAAGGGTGACATGGTTGAACCTGTGCTTTAGGAAAATCACTTTAATGGCTGAATAGAAGCAAGATTGTTATGCGGAAGTACTTGAGGCAAGCTGATCCACCTGTAGGTTATAGCAGTAGTCCAAGTATGGGTGATGAGGGCCTGCCTACACTAGACTGATATAGTGTCAGAGGAGAGAAGAGGCTTATATAAGAGATGATACTGAAGTAAAATTGGCAACAGCAGGGTGGGAATGAGAGAGAGTGAGGATTCCAGGATGGCTCTTAGGTTGAGAGCCTGAGGAATTGGGAGAACAGTGTTATCTTCTACAGTAGTAGAAGAAGTGGGGGGGGGCAATTTAGCAGGAAAGCAAATAAGTTCTGTTCTGGACATAATGAATTAAAGCTGTCTCTTGGACATTCAGTTCAAGATATCTGAATGGCACTTACAGATACAAGATTGGAAGTCAGCAGAGAGATTGGGACAGGAACAGTAGATTTGAGAGTCATTAGCATTAAATCCATGGGTTCTGATGGGATCAGTGAAGTAGTATAGAGGGGAAAGAGAAGAGGTCCCAGGGCAGAATCCTGAAGGACACCTATGGTTTGAGGGCATTTACTGGATTAGGTTCCACTAAAGGAGACAGGGAAGTAGCAATCAGTTAGGCTAGGAGGAGAAATTGGAGAGAGAGAGGAATTCTGAAAACCTAGAGAGAAAAAAATATCAAGGAGGAAAGGATGATCAACAGTGTCAAAAACTGCAGAGAAGTCAAGGAGAATAAAGATTGAGAAAAGGTCATTGAATCTAGAATCTAAGAAATTACTGGTAATTTTGGAGAGAGCAGTTGCAGTGGAATATTATAAGTTTGGAAGTCAGATTATAAGGGTTTGAGAAAACCATGAAAAGAGAGAAAGTAGAGGTACTTAGTGTAGATAGCCTTTTTGAAGATCTTAGTTACAAAAGGCAGAAGAGAAATAAGATGACAGTTTAAAGGGATTGAAAGATCAAGTGAGGATATTTTTTAGAATAGGGGAACATGGGCATATCTATAGGTAGGGAATCAATCAGTAGACAGTGAGAGGTTTAAAATAAGAGTGAGGATGACAGGAGGAATAATTTGTAGGAAGAGATAGGATGGAATGGAATCACTTGGACAAGGCTAAGAGGGCTTAGTCTTGGTAAGAAGTAAGACCACCTCAATTATATGAGTCAGGGATGAAGGTGGAGATCTTGGCAGAAGGCATCTTAGTGATATACAATGAGGAAGAAAAAAGAGGGAGCTCATGGCAAATGAGCTCAATTTTCCTATAAAATATGAAGCAAACTGAGAGGAACAGGGGAGAGGGAGCTATGGGAGATTCGAAGACGGATGAAAAGCTCTGTGGGAATTGGGATGGTAAGTTGATAAGGGAGGTATAGTAGGATTTCCTAGCATCAGTGAGGGCCCATTGGAGGCTGTGTGTAATAAATTTGTAGTGTACACAGTCAAAACGGCTGTGTAATTTTCTCTACCGTTATTTAGCAGTGTGTATATAGGAGAGAACGCAGCAAATGGTGGGAATGATCCAAGGCAGAAACTTGACAGAGTATAATCAATGATATGATAATGGGGGGTGAAGACTTCAGAAGGAAGGAATGTGTGAAGATGAGTTGGTTCGCCAAGGGATCAAGATGGAGGAAAGAGGAAAGATTGGCTGGAGTAGAGGAAATTGCCAGGGAAAGAATTGAGGCCTCAAGAATTGGCAGTCCCAGTGTGGATGAAGAGTAGGATTTTTGGAAGAGAAGGCAGGGGGAGAGGTAAAAAGTCACTAGATTGTGACTAGATAAGGAGGTTTTAGAATTCTTGAACGTGGTAGTGGTACATTTGGATGTAATGTCATCTTTGTGTGTGGCTGAGGTAGGTTGGAAAAGTAGTACTCATTTGAAGTGAGTAAGTTGAGGAATTGAGTGGTTAGGTGTTTGAGGGAGAGTCAGTATGTATGTTGAGATTCTCCAGTATTGTAATAGGAGTTGGATAGGAGAGAAAAATTATGAGCCATGTACTGAACTCATTGAGGAAGGAAGAGGAGTAACATAGGGGTCGGTAGAAGTTACCAGAAATTAAATCATTTTTTTCCCTTTAATATTGAAAGGCAGCAGAGTGTAATGAATAGAGAATTGGCCTCAAAGCCAGGAATACATAGATTCCAATTCTGCCCCTTACACACACTGGCTTTGTAGCCCTGGGCAAGTCTCTTACGCTCTCAAAGCTCTGGGCCAGTGGTGTCAACTATGGGCCAGCAACACTCTAGTTTGGCCTAACCAGACTAATATGTAACTGGAACATATTTTAAAAAATAAATATAACAATAAAACATTGATAACATTAAATTTTAAATATGTCAATACAGAGCTTTCACTGATCCTTCTGTATGATTTAGTAGCTCCTATTTCTATTTGAGTTTGATACCACTGCTCTAGGCAACTAAGACCATAAGCTACAAAGAAGGTGCTGACCCAAATTGATAGACTTTTCTCATCCAGGAATGCCCTATAATCAGCGAAATCAAAGTCTAGGCCTTATGCCTTTTCTAATATCAACAGGGAAATTTCTCTCCAAGTAGCCATCATATCAGAGACTGACATCAGGGAGCCATTACACATGGGACATGAATGGAATCGGTACTGGAATATAATTTTTTGAACAACCTCTTTTCAACACTACACTACCTAGTCACATTATGAGCTATAGAACTGGTGGTTGGGGCAAGTAAATGCAGAAAACAGAAATCCTGTCCTCACTTCTCCAACAACCATGAGGGGAGAAAAAGAGAGAAAAAAATACCCCAACCCCTTGCCTTCCAAAGTAGTCTTTCTTTGTTTTCATCCCTGAATAATGTCTGTACTGGTACCTGGCATCTGGTGCTGATGTCTGAGCTAGGGGTTTGGCAGTAGCCAGTCACTTATAGCTCCATGGCCTAAGTGCCCTCTGCTAATAGAGAAATGACCCAAGCTCATGGTGATTTCTACACAGAGAGAACCATTGAGGGACCTATGCAAGTGCCAGTGGGTTATATATTTTCATCCTTTTATTTAGGTTACAGATGGGGTTGAGAGGAAGTGGGAAGTAGGAACATGGTGGGGAAAAATTGAAAATATTCTTAATGCTACAAATAAAAAAGCATCTTTAGTAATAGAGTGTCAAAGAGGGTAAAAAGCCGGGTATACCCCCTTATCTAGAGCAGGGGTCATAAAGAGCATTCCTTAGCAGCTATACTCCTGGCCCCTGGACCCCCAGTGAATGGGGTGATCAAGACTGAATCCACAAAGACCCTAAAAGGGTCTTTAATCAGTCATTCCCTGGCATGAAAGGGGAAAGACTGGGAGTGAGGGTCTTAAGAACCAGGGTAGTTAGGGAGGAACAGGAGGAAGAGGGGGAGAAAGCATCTGGAAACTAAGAGAAAAAGTTTGTCTGCAGTGCCCAACAGAAAGCCCGATGACACCAGATGTATTTCCAAAGGCCACACACATTTGCCTATAGCTGTGGAGTTAAGAAGTACGTTGTGTTTGGAGGTCCCTTTGACTACAGAATTGGGTTTTTCACCAATATCCCTGAGGGATATTTTTATGGAAATGGGCTTATATATATTATGTACTCATATACAAGTTAAATTTTTGAGTTGAAGGAAAATAATGTGACTGTCCACGGATAAACCTCTTGCAGAGTCAAAGTAGAGGAATCTGCTGTGAACCAAACAGTCCCCACAGGAACTCTGACTACATTAAAAGGGGAAGATAGATGGTCCCACCTCTAGTGCCAAGTACCATGGGCTATGTGTTAATTTCATTATCCTACATGATGGATGGGGCTGGAATACTGCTACACACATTGGCAGAGGTCTGAAGAGGCATAATGGGCTGGGGATGTTGATTGAGAAAGGGGCCAAGGCAGTGTTTGCAGCTGTTAGTCAGCTCCTGGACTGCCCCCTGCCTAGCTCTCTCCTACAAGGAGTAGGCTTGACCTAGGCAGGTATCTTCAAATATGTGAAGGGATGTGAAATGGAAGAGGGTTATAAAAAATATTTTCTGCTTAGCCCTGTGGGAAGAAATAAATAATGGTGACAGAGAAAGGTAGATTTCAATTTAGTTTCAGGAATTACAGTTGGAGCTGTCCAAAAGTGAAATGAGCTGACTTAAGAAATAGTGAGCTAGGGGGCATCTGGGTAGCTCAGTGGATTGAGAGTCAGGCCTAGAGACAGGAGGTCCTAGATTCAAATCCGGCCTCAGACACTTCCCAGCTGTGTGACCCTGGGCAAGTCACTTGACCCCCATTGCCCACCCTTGCCACTCTTCCACCAAGGAGCCAATACACAGAAGAAGTTAAGGGTTTAAAAAAGAAAAAAAGAAAAAAAAAGAAATAGTGAGCTCTCCACCAGTGGAAATCTTCACCCAAAAAGTAGATGTTAACAGAGGGGATGGATTCCTAGTCAGATACTGGTTTGAATAGATATGCTTTAGGTAAACTTCCAAGTCTGATATTCTTTGAATTATGGATCAGTGAGGGTAAGGAATGGAATTTCATAACTACAATCCTTACAGAAAAAAAACAACTTCTACTCATCCTTTTCTGCTCCTCACCATTTATGTAGAGTCAATTTATATGGTCTTTCTTCCTTCTCTGTGATTAATTGACTCATTTCCCCAAAAGGGTCAGGATAAAATTGGGAATGTTAACAAAGCCTTCCCAGGTACCTGAAATAAAAACATTATCAAACTGTTGAGTGTGAGGAGAGAGATGACCTCGTTGGTAAATGAGTTGGCAATTTCTCTAAGGACACCTGAGTGACCTGAGCGATCAAAACCCTGAGGATTTTTTTTAAACCCTTACCTTCCATCTTGGAGTCAATATTGTGTATTAGTTCCAAGGCAGAAGAGTGGTAAGGGTAGGCAATGGGGGTCAAGTGATTTGCCCAGGGTCACACAGCTGGGAAGTGTCTGAGGCCAGATTTGAACACAGGATCTCCCATCTCTAGGCCTGGTTCTCAATACACTGAGCTACGCAGCTGCCCCCACCCTAAGGATTTTTGAATTCAATTCACCAAACTTTCAGTAAGGAGGAGCAGCTGGGTCGCTCAGTGGATTGAGAGCCAGGCCTAGAGATGGGAGGTCCTAGGTTCAAATCTAGCCTCAGACACTTCTTAGCTGTGTGACCCTGTCTCTTAACCCCCATTGCCTAGCCTTTACCACTCTTCCAACTTAGAACCAATATATACTATTGGTTCTAAGGTGGAAGATATGGGTTTAAAAAAAAAACATTCGGTAAGCATTTAATATATGCAAAGAAGCACTGGGTCAGGAATAGGGGGCACAAAGAACAAAAGTCCTTGCCTTCAGAGTTTTCTTTTTAGTACAAGGATACAACATATACGAAGATAAGCAAATATAAAATAAATGTTTGATGACATATTCCTACCTCTGATACAAACTAACTGTATGACCTTCCCTGGGTAAGTCCCTATACCTCTAAGAGCCCTAGGAAGCTCATTCAAACTCTACATTGCAGAGCAGGTATCAGTCCACTTGGGAAGGAAAAGGTTTCCATAGATGCTCCCTATGTTGATGAAATTATAGGTCCAGCCAAAAACAAAACAAAAAAATAACCCAAAGTAATTTCAAGAGGTAACAACTGGGGCAATAAAAGGCTAGGCAGACTATAGGAGGCAGGATTTTGAACTGTGCTTTTAAGGGATAAAAAAGAGACAAGATGAGGAAGGCAGTGAATGCCAAATAGTGTGAAAGGCCCTTGGGAGACAGACTCATTGGAGGTAAGCCTAGTCAAATCCAAGAGTGCCTGTGAATGAATGAGGTTTGTGAGTGAGGGTTCGTCCATCTAGGTGTGTGTTTGTCTGATGGGGCATGTGCTTCCATCTGGGTGTGAGCATATTCACTTTCACTGGAGTCTGAGCCAAGCCAAGCCTGAGTTCACAAATGGTGAGTATCCATAGAACCCTCACTGCCTTCCCCCTTCCCCTCGCACCCTCAGATCCTGAGACCTTGGACTCCAGAGGGTCTGGAGAAGCTACTGAAATTGCCCCTCATGTCCCCCAAAGTAGATGACTAGGATTTGAACCAAAGCCTGATCCTAGCTACCAAATCCTTTGGACTCTTCCTAAACAGGAGACAAGAGGACACGTTACTGTATTGTGAGACCTAGTAATATCAAATGGCACCCATAGGAAGAAGTCTTAAAGAAATGCTCTCTGTGGCTCTTGGCAGACTCCACCTTGCACACTCTTTATACCCACAGGGTAAATAAGCAGATGCCTCAGAGCCACAGCCAGCAATAATCACTCTGCCCCCAGGCTACTGAACTGTGGTAGAGTATAGACTATGTCCAAGGGCTTATAGATAGAAAAGCCCTCCTGGTTTTAACCAAAGATGTCAGTGGAATAAACTGAGTGAGATTGGTTGGTGGAGACAGAACAAATCATGAGATAAAGGCTCTACTCCCAAATTGCTAGGTCCCACCGAATCTCAGCCCTGCCCCTGAGAAATAGGGTCATGCCATTCTGACCTCCCTAGGGCATGATGAGGAAGAGACCATATCTAACTAATACCTAATAGAGGACAAAGGTACCGCTGAAAATCGGTATCTTGTATTTATCACTCAGACCCTACCAGGACTGATCTTCAGGGTTGAGGGGCATCTGGCTTTCACTATCCATTAACCATCAGCCATTTTTTTTCTTTTTCCACCTCTCTATTGGTCTCTAAAGCCAATGGCAGCCCCACCACTAGCCTGGGAACCGGCGCCATTGTGGGCATCCTCATTGTTATCTTTGTCCTCCTCTTGGTGGCCGTGGATATCACCTGCTACTTCCTGAACAAGTGTGGTTTGCTCATGTGCATAGCGGTCAACCTGTGTGGAAAAGCTGGCCCAGGAGCCAAAGGGAAAGACATGGAGGAAGGCAAAGCTGCATTCTCGTGAGTACCCACCCACACCCATCCTGACAGAGGGCTCTGGCTCCAACAAGGACTTTCCTTCTGCTTCTAAAAGGTCATGGGCCTACTCCTGGCCTCAGCTTTTCGTCTATAGAGTGGGGTGAATAAGGCCTGCTCCAGACCCATCTCAGAATGTTAAAGTGCACATGACCTTCCCCATTCATCAGATAAGGAAACTGAGAAACCAAGATGAAAAGAGGATGTAATTTATGCCAGTCATGACTATTTAGCACATCTCAAAAGTCTTAAGAGACTGAGTTTCTATTCAAGCAGTAGAAATGCTTCCTTTCCACCCAGAAAGTTAGAAAGACTGATTGGGGGATAGCTGGGTGGCTCAGTGGATTGAGAGCCAGACCCAGAGACAGGAGGTCCTGGGTTCAAATCTGAACTCAGACACTTCCTAGCTGTATGACCCTGGGCAAGTCACTTGACCCCCATTGCCTAGCCCTTACCACTCTTCCCCCTTAGAACCAATACCTGGGTATTGATTCTAAGACAGAAGGTAAGGTTTAAAAAAAAAAAGAAAAGACTGATTGGATTAGGCCTAGATCCAGCTGGCCCGTTTTCTGGAATATCTTTATCCAATCAAGCCAGCCCGGAAAGGTAGGAGAGAAATGCCATTCCATGTAACTGTGACAAGTTCTCTGGATTAACATCCTCTCACCCATGTCCAGGGCTAAGGGCTTGGGAATCCAGCAAGTAATCTCTCTCTACAGGAAAGACGAGTCCAAGGAGCCCATAGTAGAGGTACGGACAGAAGAGGAGCGGACCCCAAACCATGATGGAGGGAAACACACAGAACCAAATGAGACCACACCATTGACAGAGCCAGAGTACGTGGGCTGGGGACCTTGGGACCATTGGGGAGAGGGGTCTGAGGTTCCTGTAGAATACCACAAATATTCCTGATTTTCTGCTCTTTACCCACCCCTACCTCCCTGGATAACTCCTAGGCACACTACAGCAATTCTCACTAGGGTGGAGGTTAATCCTTTCTAATTTCAAATTTGGTTGAGAAATCACCTCCTCAGAGTCAAATGGGAACCCCTGATTCTCCTTAGTAACCTATGGAGAGGGACCCCTCCAGAAAATGTGAGAAGGTTAACTAAGATCAGCAGTGGCTTGCTCTTGGTGGGTTGGGACAACTGATTTCCCAGCAACTGCCCAATAAGGAAATGGAGGCACCCCTCCATGGTTATCACAATCAATCAACAAGCATTTATTGATCACCTGCTATGTTCTGTGCACTGTGCTAAGCCCTGGAGATTCCAAGGCAAAAGTGAATAATCCCTCCCTTCAAGGAACTCACATTCTACTGGGGGACACAACCTGGGCATAAAGAAGTCTATGCAAAAACGAATACAAGGGAATTTGACATGAGAAAGCTGTCAAATATAGCCCTGGATCTGAGTCTTGAAGGAAATTTTGCCTGCTTTTCTGGTCTGAGACAGTCGGAGACCCCATTGCGGCCTAAAGGAATGAACACTCAAGATGCGAACACACCTGGCTGCCTGGCTGAGTGTTTAGGCTACCATTAGGCTTAATGGAATCTGGTTTAAAGGGTGGTCAAACCTTCCGTGCCACGGGCCATTTAGGGGTTCTCCTGGTGTACTTTGATTCTAATATCTGACTGCATCTGATTGTTTCCCAACCAATCAATGGAAGTATCTGAAGTGCTGCTGTGCCGCCTTCTCCCTGTTTTCCCCGCTGTTCTCCACCAGACCCCTCCTCACTGTGGCGATCCCAGCTTTCAGGGCCTTCCCTGACCCAGCTAACAACTTGAGGAGCATTCTTAGGGGCTAAGCAGATCGAGAAAAACCCACCGTCCATCCCCTTGAGCCAAACCCTGATGGAGAAAGCAGCGGGAGCCAACAGGGTTAGCGGAAAGGCAGGGCCAGGGGGGAGATAGGTCACGTCCGCCAGCGCCGCCTGTCGTCTCTCCTCGTCTCTCTCCCGCCCTGCTGGGGGGTGCTTCCTTTCTCCGCTGGCTCGCCTCATTTTCGTGTGTGCATGTGCGTGTGCGTGCGTGTGCGTGTAACCTCGCCTGCCCTGCCATTCCTGTCCCTCTGTCCTTGGCTTCGGCTCTGCTCTCCTGTCACGTCTCAGCTTCATTGTCTATTCTCTTCTACTTCCTGTCCTCCCCACAGGCTGCCAGCTGACACCACAGCCACTGTCGAGGACATGCTGCCTTCTGTCACCACCGTCACCACTAACTCTGACACTATCACCGAAACTTTTGCCACTGCTCAGAACAGCCCCACCAGTGAGACCACAACCCTGACTTCTAGCATTGCCCCTCCGGCCACAGCCCTTCCGGATTCAAATTCCGTGCCCGCTGGCCAGGCCACCCCCTCTAAGGGCCCGGTAGTGCCCACCTCCTCCCCGCCACCCGCCTCGGCCCCCAAAGTTGCCCCCCTCGTTGACCTGAGCGATACCCCGACCTCGACTCCTGCAGCTAGCAATTTGTCTTCTAGTGTCATGGCCACACAGGGGGCTGTCCTCAGCCCCAGCGCCCCCACCAATGTGGTAGAGGCCTCCAAGACTCCTCCTGGGAACAAGCCAGTTCCTACTCCAACCCCTACCAATTCCACTAGCCCCCCGGCTGCCGTTTCAGAGCCCCCCCAGGCCAAACAGGAGCCAGCCGTCACCAAAGGCCCGGACCCAGAGCCCGCTCCGCCCAGCACGGTGAAGAGCCCGACAGAGGCAGCCACGACCCTCACTAGCCCGAAGAGTGAGGCTGCCTCCGTCAACACTGCAAAACCCTCCCAGGGCGAGGACTTTAAAATGGACGAAGGGACCTTCAAGACCCCAGAGATTGATCTTGCAAAGGATGTTTTTGCAGCCCTGGGCTCTGCTGCTCCTGCCCCTGCAGCGAGTGGGCAAGCCCCTGAGCTTGCTTCTTCCCCTGCAGACAGCTCTGTGTCGCCTGCACCAACAAAGACCGAGTATGGCCTCTCTTAATCTGCTGTCAATTATCTCCTGTGGTGTTGTGCATTGGTGCTGTACTGTGTCCTCCTTGTTAGATGTGCCTTCCCACTAACCTTGGTGTCTTCTCAGGCCGCTATGGGGGGGGAGGAGAAGGAGACAGTCAGCCAGCTCCTAGAGGGCCCATTCAAGCAGAGGCTTTGGAGAAAAGGGCTGGGGAGGCCCCAGAGAGCAGCCACTTGATTGCTAATTAGGCCACGTTAATTATGTTTTATCTTTCAATTTGGGGAAGTGGCTTCTTTTAGCCTGGGTAGAGAAGGGAGACCCTGGCAAGAAGGTTCCAAATTAGTTTCTACTCTCTGGGGAGGCCAAACGAGATGCTCTAACAGGTCATGCAGGGTTCTAACAGACAACAAAGAGGCTATCTTCTCCTGGTACCTGACCAGAAGTCACATTTAGAAGGATTCCCAGAGATGTTTCAGCCTCCACTGCTACTAGGCCACCATCTTGGCTGTGCCCAAAGGGGTGGGGGGTGGGGGGAGAGGATGAGAAGTCACATTTAGAAAAGGAAAAAAAAGGTCAAGAAGGCTTCAGATACCTCATTTTTTTTCCCCAAGAGCCCAGGCTCATCAGCGCCAGGCCAGAGCTCTTCCTCCCATGCCTGCTTCTTCTTGGGGTAGAACAGTATAAGGGAACTTAAGCCTACCAGGAGCTGGGCAGCAATGGTGCCGCTGGGTACCAGGGAGAACTCTTCCCCACATGCAGCCGAAGTGCTGGAGAGCCACTAAAGTTTAGGCCATGGTGGAATTCTGCCCCGAGAACATCTTTAGCCACGTCCTCACTGTCCTTTGTGCCTGTGAGATCTCCTGTGAGGTCTACAAACTTCCTGCCTCCTGTACAATTAGGAGAATAGGAGTTTGGGAGCATGGGAGTTTTCATTCCCCCTGCCCTAGGGAGGAGGTCCCAATGGGGACAGCCAGTATGGTGAACACAGGCTGTAACTGTTAACCCTCCAACCCAGTTTATTCAAGCCCAGCATCTTAGTGCACAAAAATCAAATGGCCCTATACACTCATGCCAAACCAGGTAAACTTGGGGCCCTTTGATGGGACCCCCACAGGAACACCCGGCAGCACCACACAAAGTATTCCCTCTTTTGAACCGTGCCTGGTAGCCCAGGAAAGTCCTCAAACAGAGTCCTCAACCAGTGATGCAGGGGCATTTTCCCAAGGGTGGGAAGGTCATGGTATTGTTCACTGTGCCAGGATTCCTGGCAAACATGGCGTCATCAACTCAGTCCTCACGAGTCATGCTTTGGAGTACCCAGCCCTTTTCTCGTAATTTCTGGGTTCAGGGCCGGGAATTATTGCACCATCACCAGCCATGAGGCTCGGGGTTGGCAGCTGTTTGGGACCAGATGAATAGTATAAGAAATGGGTTGCATTTTGCCACTCTTTTCACCTATCCTTTCTGATGAAAGAGTCCTTGGCATTAAGCTTAGGGCCTCAACAGGATCGGAGCCGGTCCTCAATTTGGAACCTCCTACAGAGGTCTGGCTGCCTGCCAGTGGGGAAGGGGACTGCCTGAGTAGCCACTGACCAGTCCTGTTTTCTTAACTCTCTGCAGGAAAACCCCAGTAGAAGGAAAGTCTGCGCCCCAGGAGACAGAAACCCAGCCAGCTCCAGCAGAAGTCAAGACGGTCCCCAACGAAGCCACACAAACAAATGGAAATGAGAGCAAAGCGTGATCAGTGATGGGAAATTCAAAAGCAAACATCAGATTAAAAGTGACAGAACCACCTCCCCGGAATATTTCTAGCATCACACACATACATACCCACACACAAACACACATACACACACACACACACACACACACACACACACACTCACACTCACACATATCTCATTCCTCTAGTGTCTTTTGCCTTTAAAAAAAAAATCAAAAAATCAGACAAATAAGTAAACCAATGGGGTCTCCTTTTTGTAGGTTTGTTAAAAGGATCCCTTTGTTGTGCACTCACTTGTAAGGAAATTTGAAAAAAAGGTTGAGCCCACAGCCAAACTAGGACACTCCGTTCCCTGAAATCATTAACAAAAAACAATCAAACAAGAAAAGACCCCACCGAGTAAAGAATCTAGGAAGCTCAGAACAAATCTAGGTTTAGGAAGACGATACTTTGCTTTCTCGGATTTAGCACCCGAGCAGCTTCAGAGAAGTACTTTCTTCAGGCACGATGAACAAAGTCCACAATTTATTTTTATACTTTTCAGTCGAGTTTGAACTATGTAAAGCCTCATAAATAAGTTATAATTTCTGTTCACTTTGTATTTGTTCAGTATGCAAAGTGTGTCACCCTTTCTAGCTGAATTCAGTTCCCACGTAGACTCGTTTTGTAGGAAGAATGCCAAATTGCAGCTTCTGGGGGTAGATTTCAATTTGCAGTATTCAGACTTCTTTTCTGTTCTGTTCTTTTCTCGTTTTCTTTTTTTTTTTCTGCCAACTTTCATTTTCCAGTGTTTACAAATTGAGAAATGTTTGACTTTGGTTTGTGTTTCAGTGTCCATACAAAATAGCTACCTTTCTTTTTTTCTCTCTTTCTTTTTTTTTAAAGATAATGGCTACAGTCTAGAGGTAGTAGGCTCTTCGCACACTTGCTTGACACAGGGAGACTTTTCAGAATCTGAATGTTGTCAGTGGCTGTTCCCCATTTCTTTCTTCCTCTACCTTTGGCTAACCTGGGTAAAAACCAGATTTTTCTCTGGCTCTTTGCTTTTGGTTTGGGGGTGCAAGCTACTTGCCGAATACCCACTAGCTACATCCAAGAGACAGACTGCTTCTCGGGGTGTTCTGACCCTTTCCTTGGATAGCTCTCCCTAGGTTTTGCTAAGTGAGGCGGAGATTGTACAGTTGGGGCTGGTCTTGGCAAACACATTTTAACCCCAACCATCCCCCCTTTTTTTAGAAAGCCAAATGAAAAGGAATATGCAAACAATTACTTTTTAGCCCATAAATCTAGATTTGAGCGGAAGAGCATGTGTACTTCAGGGAATTAGTGTCTTCTTTTGGAAATCTGTCGAAGTAAAGCAACATCGGCCTTCTGTTCACTTGGACAGCACCTGTGAGATCTGTTGTCCTGATTCATAATACGACTCTCCTGGATTAGGAACTGAGTGGGGGGGAAAATACAGGAACTTTAAAAGGGGGTGGGAGGGGAGAAGGGTAAGACCAGCCCTTTGTATAGAAATTTTTCTTTTTTTTTTTTTCCTCATTCTACTTTAGAACTGCAAGCTTGTGCACTGTGGATGCGTGAATATTTTAGTGTGAAACGTGTTTTTGTCATAGTATTGAAATAAAACTTCAACATAGTTTGGTTGTGGAAGGTGTAGAAGATAGTTCAGAAAATTATTCAGGAAATAAAATAACTCTTAAAAGGAACAGAAGCCTTTAAACAAAGAAAATTACATAATGATGATGATGATCATGGTGATTATAAGTAAACAAAAACCAATACCCCGGCATGCATTCCTTTCCTAAGGTATGATAAGGGAAGAGGTTAGGGTGGTGAGACTGTCATCTGAGCCTGTTCCATTAAAGCCACACTCTCCAGTGTACTCACAATTCTGCAGTCTGAACAGTGGCAATGCTAGATTTCAAACTGTGAAAAACAATGGTCTTGTCATTTGCTAAGTGTGGGGTGCTCTTTAGTTTTTTCAGTTGGGTTGTGGGATTTCCTGGTTATTTTTGCATTTTTTCAGCTCCTGGGGATGGAAATGGAGGCCCCTGTGTGCACAGTCCTGGCTCATTCCTGCCACTGGGGCTTGCATGGGTGTATGTTTTAATTGCACATTGGCCTTCAGAAAATAATAATAGTAAAAGAGGAATAAGATGTCCCAGCAGGTTGAGAGAGTGGGGCTTGTGAGTCAAGAAGGAAAGAGCCAGATCAGAGAGGAATATGTTGAGCCACCAGAGTGCTCCAAGGAAATCAAACCCTCATCATATGACGCTGATGGCTTCAGCCCACTTGGCCAACACCATTCTATACCTCAAAGGTGATTACTGATTAAAGCAAGTAAGTGGAAGTCACGCTCAGATGGCTAGGAATAGGTGGAAGCATATTTAGCACTCAGCTGGCCTATAGGATCACCTCCGATACAGGAGAACTGAGGTTCCAGGGGCTCTGGATCTATATACCATCAGCCCCATTAATAACAGTCATGATCTGCTTCTCCCGTTACACATAGGAATGTCTCATCTCTCAAGGTTCTTTTTTTTTGTTATTTTTTCCCTGTTACTTTTTAATACTTTTAAAATCAGAGGGAGTCACTTTACTTCCAAGGGATCCACCTTTTTTTTTTTTTTAATGGAGCAATTTAGTCTTAATTTTTCTTAATCCTTTGAAGGAGGGACCAACTTTATCCATTTTTCAATGTGTGTTTATACATGTGTATGTGTATGCATATGTATCTAACATAAACACTCATCAGTGGTCAAATTCTACTAGTGGAGCAATTCCTCAACACACCAGGCCACACAATTCCAAAAAGAACTATGGTGTACTGGAGTGTGCAGCTTGCAAAGTGGAACTCATATTTTCACACTTTTCTACAGAGCCTTCCAAATCCCAGGTTTTCGCTCTAGGCTGTTTGGATAGTGGTTTTCAGACCTCCATTAACATCCCTACCCAGCATTCCCTACTTTGGGGGCCTTCTCTCTTGTTATAAAACTTTTTACCAAGTGAAACATTGACACCACCTTTATTTCCATTCTCACTGGTGTAAATACTGAGTACTAACTGAGAATTTTGACTTTGCATTCTGTCAGAATACTTGTGTTCAATAAAAATATAAAAAAAAAAGTCTTTGCAGTCAAATCCTGATTTCTTCTGTCCCATGAAAGAAATGAAGAAATAGCTCGGGGAATTTATGAAGGAACTTAGTGAGACCCAGTGTCTTACAGGTCCTTTTCTCATAAGTTAGACACGTTTTGCCCTGAGTAATGATTTCTCCTTTTCCCATTCCTTGATAGTACTTAGAAAGTCAGCCTCTTTCATATCCACAAAGAGGAGAGGAAAATCCTTGCAGCTAATTAGAATAATGATCAGCACTTGAGTTTCAAAAATGGATTGGATGAAAGAAGCTCCCTCCCTATCAGCTACCTCTCAGTCCCATGGCCTGTTTTGACTACCCAAAGCTTATTTCCATTTATCCAACGGAACTTAGTGAGAGGGGGAAAAAATGTTTTAGCTTAAAATTCAACATGGAAAAGATCTGAAGTCTGACTCTCTTTTGGCAGAAGCAGCTGAGCTAATTTCTACCTGTTGTTAGTGGTGAAGATTTCTGAGAAGCCAGCAAATCATCCTCGTTATCCCTAGAATGTGTTCGGATCCCTCCCTACTAAATGTATGGACTTATAAGAGGGCACTTGCATCAACAAAGATTTTTGTACCACAAATGCCCAAGCTTGCTGGTGGTAGGGACATTTCCCCCACAAAGAGCAGAACTTCATTTAACTCCCAGGTTCTTTGGGTTTCAAAGTCCAGCCACAATTCTCTCACCTACAGAAAGGAAGGCACCCCAGTGACAATTCCAAGAGCACAGAATCTCTGGAGTATCTATTTCTGTGACTCCCTAGTCCTTGTCCTCTGAGTATGATGCCCTCTGTCTTGGCTGCTAGATATAATAGGGATTCTTTCTATGGCATGATTTGGTATGTGTTTGGGATAGGATTTCCTGGGCTCTTCCAATCTGGGTCAGCCTCCCTCTGACCTTCAATCAGACCACCCAAGAGTGGCTGAACCCACCCCCAGCTCTGTACCTGCCCTAGTGCCCTGTTAAAATGATGCTTAAAGACACTTCACGTGGTTACTACTTCAGATTTCATCATGCTTTTTGAATCTCAACTGTGTCCCTGTTGCCACTCAGGTTAGGATGGTCCAGGAATGCTCAGAGTGTAAAGACATCCATTTTTCAGAGTCACTTATAAATTGAAAGTCAGCTTGACATAGTTGGATGGAAAGCCATCTAACCCGAGCAGCTATCTAAGTGACAGGCTGGTTGATCCGAATTGCAAGAGAGTTTCCCACACCAAATATACCCAGGTCTGGAGAGGCTCATCCCACCCATGTTGGATATCCCCAGAGAAGAATGTCTGCCAGTTTTATCTGCAAGCATACCAGCAGTTAGTCATGAAGAAAAATATCAGCTGCAAGGATCTCCACCTGTGTGTTACGGTTTAAAGGGCACTCTCTGAAAATACTCCTCTGTAAGCTGGTCAAGGGACCAGGAATTTCACCATTGGAGAATCTTGTTTCTAGGTTTTGGGGGAGGCTTTGAGTTTCTAAGAATCCCCTTTGAAAATGCAAATATCCCTGGAGAGGTAGCTTATACATCTATAATTCAGTCTATAAGCACTCATTAGCATTTACTATCTGATTATAGCTTTCCAGACATCAACAAGTTATGAAAGTAGTAACTGAGAACAAGATGCAAAGTACAAGCACAAGATACAGACACTCTCCTTCATATCCTCTATGTTCCAACCCGAGTAGCTGTTCCCAGAATTTGACATCCCATCCAAAAGTGAAATGTACAGGGAACCTTTCACTGGAGAGCCTCAAGCAAAGGCAGGAGAGCTACTTGTTGGGTATATTTTAGAGGACATTCCCATTCACATCCAGTTTGGAGTGGCTAACCTCTGAGATTCAGTGAACCTGTGTCCGCCTGCCTCCCACCTATGGATCACCGCCTTTCCTCATCTCTGCCTCTGAGATTCTTTATTTTATCAAGGTTTAGCACAGGTGCACCATATCCTCCATGAAGCCTTCTCTGATTCTTTCTCTTCACCTCTTTTAGTACTCTCTCCTTCCTCAAATATAACAAGAGTACTTTGGCCAGGCACATAATAAGCACTTAATAAGTGTTTATTGACTAGAAGGCTGGCTGATTGGACCTTTTCTTTGCCCACTACACTCCCTCTTTTCATTACTCTTTTCATACTTATCTATGTATCATAATATCTCCCCTATGAAATATAAGTTTCTTAGACAGGGGTGCCATTTTTGTCTTTGTATACCCAATACTGATCAGTGCCAGGTACATAGATGTTTAATAAATATTTGCTAAAATGACTTCAATTGGAGATAAGAACCTAAGGAGATGGCAAGGGGTTGGGATGGGACAGAGGCTATGGAAAAGGAGAAGAGAAAATTCCAAAGACAAACCATCTATTTCACATTCCCTAGAACTCCTGCCCAGAAATACCAAGAAACAGTCTCAGACGGGCAAGGGGAAATTGAACCAATTGAGGCTGAAAGAAAAATTATTTAATGCTGACACTTCACAGTCAGGCTCTGCTGCCCAGCATCAGAAACAATCTGGCTAGGGCCTAAATCCAAAGCCCAGGGACCAAGTAACAGTGAAAGAGACAACTTACAGCTGTTACTTCTATATGTGGCACCAGAAACTCTAGGTGAATAGAAGGAACAGGGCTAGTTTGGGGCAGAGTTAAAAGGAACACATAAGGGGGGCAGCTAGGTGGCTCAGTGGATTGAGAGCCAGGCCTAGAGATGGGAGGTTCTGGGTTCAAATCTGACCTCAGACACTTCCTAGCTGTGTGACCCTGAGCGAGTCACTTAACTCTCATTACCTAGCCCTTATCTCTTCTGCCATGGAACCAATACACAGTATTGATTCTAAGAGGGAAGGTAAGGGTTTAAAAGGGGCAGGGGGAGGAAGGAACATATAAGACCAAGGAATTTAGGGGGAAAGTGGTACTCAAGGTGCCAATCAGGAGCAGTTTGAAGTTCACCAGGAATGTTTGTCACACTCTGTGCTTGCTCACAGAACAAGTTGGCAGCCTTGTACGACTGAGTTCAAGCAATGCTAAACGAACACTAGAGTCCATAGTTTTTCTTGGGACTTAGAAGGCAGTGAAGTCGAAGGGTGGAAGTCAATCATTACTGACGTTGTTATTGCTGCCATTTCTAATGTCAGAGAAATAGCTGCAGATATGCAGAGTTCTCAGAAAAATGGGGATTTTTCTCCTCAAGGACAGCAACTGTAGCTTTACCTCCCTATAACCTAATATAGGGAGTGCTCTGCTGAGTAGCTGATTGACTGACTGTTCTAGGAAACTCATTTGCAGAAGCTGTGCCCATGTGTTCAGCTGGAACAGGGCCAGCCTGACCCAGTCCTTAATTAGGGGCATCTCACCTTCACCTCCTTGTCTGTTCTCAGTCATCAATGCCCCTCTCCCTATTTCACCTTGCTCAGGCAGCGCCTCATGCCCCACATGCATTTCACAGACATTTACTTGTCTTATTTTAGGATTTGGTGCTCCTTTTCCATGATGATGACAAAAAACTAAGCCATACCCATATGTTACTGGCCAATGATGGCTCTATGTGTAATTCCTCCCCCAGAACACACCTACCTTTTAACAGAGGTCTTTTGGAGTCAAAGCCTTTACTCATAGAAATGACTAATGGTCAACATTTCATACTAGAGACTGGCAGGGAAGTTATGTGTCTGGGAGGAGTGGAGGGAGAGAGACTTCAGTCTCCCTCAGATCAAATGATATCATGTCAAAAATTGCCTATTTCACATACATATATATACAAATATGCCATGGGCATAAGCACATGCTAGGACTAAATTCATAAGTTCCACTTAGTTTCTCTAATAATAATCCAACTTCCTTTTGTTCTCTGGATCTAAATGATCACAAGGACTAAATTAGTAAAGAAGTTCTGCTCTCAGCTTCTTCCTTCTTCTACAGGATCTCCTATTAGGGGAGGGACAGCTCTTTAAGCAACCCAGAAATCATAATGTCTAGCCCTTTAGGGAAAATAGGAATTAGGACAAAACTCTCAAACTAGGAGTGGGGGTAGGGAAGGAGAGAGTCATTAAGTAGATACCTGTAACTAGGGGAGGCCGAACCAAAATCTAATAAAGGTCAGTGTCCTCAAGATAAACTGTTGGACAAAAGTGGAGTATTTGAGAGTAAACATGGTGGAGAAAGTATATGAATCTCTCTTATCTCTACCAAATTACCCTCCAAAAAACTATGATAAAATGCCTCAAAAAATTCTGGAGCAACATAACCCACAAAAAGATAATGTGAAGTCATTTTTCAACTCAAAACAACTTAGAAAGCTGGCATGAGTAATCTAGTGCTCCAGAGTGATGGTGGAGTACAAGCGGGATTCCAAAACAGGCCCCACCACAGCAACAAGCTGTGAGCACAACTGAAGCAGCAGCAAAGCCTTCTGCAGCTCTCAGCCTCAGACAGTAAAGGCAGGGGGTGGAGAGGGTAGAGACAGCAGCTCAGAAGGAGACTACAGAGATTCCTTTGCTGGCTCTGGGTACAAGACTCTTGCCTTATTGCCTATACTCAGAATCAAGCCACAATCTGGGATGTGTTCTTAGGTTGAGGAGAAGCATTGTAGACATCAACACTTGCAGCCACAAGGGAGTACAGAACCCTGGTCATAGTTCCAAGGGGGAGAGGAGTGCCTGAGATTACTCACAGACCAAATGATAGGCTGGAAGACTAATTAAACACACCTCTCCTTATATCATACCACCATGAAAAAACTGAAAGCAAATTGATCCCCAAAGCAGTTCAAAACACAACTGTACAAAGAACCAGAGCAGAACCTTGGAGCAGTACTCCCTTTACCACAGTTACAGAGCCCAATTTTTAAATTAAAAGAAAAGGAAAAAGTTGGAAAATGAGAAAACAACAACAACAAAAGAAACTCAACATAGATACAATTTTAGTAACAGGAAAGACCAAAACACAAACTCCAAAGAAGACAACAAAGTCAATGCTGCTGTATCCAAAGCCCTCAATATAAATATTAATTGATCTTTAGCCCAAAATAATTAATTGAGGAGCTCAAAATGGATTTTAATGATTAAATAATAGAGGCAGAAGAAAAATCGGAAAAAGAAATGAGAATTACACAGGAAAATCATGAAAAAGAGACAAAAATATGGAAGAAATTAATGCCATAAAAAACAGAACAGGTTAATTGGTAAAAGAGGCACAGAAATCCAATGAAGAGAAAACTCTTTATGAAGCAAAACTGTCCAAATGGAAAAAGTTATACAAAAACACTGAAGAAAAAACTTCTTGAAAGGTAGAATTGGCTTTATAGAAAAAGAGGTACAAAATTCATTGAGGAAAAGAACTCTTTACAAAGTAGAATTGAGGGAAAGGAAGAGGAGATACAAAAGTTCACTCAAGAAAATCATGCCTTAAAAATCAGAATTGGGCAAGTGGAAGCTAATGACTCCATGAGACATCAAGAAACAATCAAGCAAAGTCAGAAGAATGAAGAAAATAGAAGAAAATATGAAATATCTCATTAAAAAAAAACAACTAACATGGACAATAAATCAAGGAGAGATAATGTAAGAATTATTGGACTACCTGAAAGCCATGATAAAAAAAAAGAGCTTTGACATCATTTTTCAAGAAATTATCAAGAAAAAACTGCCCTCATATTCTAGAACCAGAGGGCAAAATAGGAATTAAAAGAATTCACTGATTACCTCCTGAAAGAGATCCCAAAAGGATAACTCCCAGGAATATTATAGCCAAACCAAGTCAAGGAGTAAATAGTGCAAGTTGCCAAGATTTAGCAGCTTCTACATTAAAGGATTAGAAGGCCTGGAATATGATATCCCAGAGGTCAAAGGAGCTAGAACTTCAATCAAGAATCATTTACCCAGAGAAATCAAGCATAATCTTTTATGGGAAAATGGGTATTAAATAAAATAGAGAACTTTCAAATATTCCTGATGAACAGACCAGAGCAAAATTGAAATTTTAACTCTCAAATAAATTTTCAATAGAATCACAAAAATGGTAAACAGGAAAGAGAAACCCAAAGGCATTCAAAAAGGTTTAACTGTGTACATAACTACATGGGGAGATGATTCTTATAACTTCAAAGGACTTTTTCATTGTTAGGGTACTTAGAAGGAGGATATATAGACAGAGGGCAAAGGTGTAAGTTGAATATGATAGGATGATATAAAAATTAAATTAAGACATGAGAAAGAAGAATGTATTGGGAAGAGGAGGAAGGAGAAAAATAATTGGGAAAATCATCATACATAAAAGAGGTATCAAAGAGCATTTACAGTGGAGAACATTACCGTCATTGTAATTGGCTCTATGAGGGAAAAATATAAATGACCAATTGAGTATAGAAAACTATTTTACCCTACAGGAAAGTAGGAGGGGAAGGGGATTAAAGAAGGGAGGTGGGGCTGATAGAAAAGAGGACAAATTGAAGAATGTGGTGGTCAGAAACTAAAGAGAGAAAGAGATAAGATAGAAAGTAATACACAGTACTCATAATGGTGCAAATTTTTTTTTTTGCAAGTCTCTCTAATAAAGGTCTCATTTCTCAAATACATAGAGAATATAAGAATACAAGTCTTTCCCCAGTTGATAAATGGCCAAAGGATATGAGCAGGCAGTTCTCAGAGAAAGTAATTAAAGCTCTCTATACGCATACAAAAAAAATTCTCTAAATCACTATTAATTAGAAAAATGCAAATTAAAACAACTCTGAGTAACCACCCCACACCTATCAGGCTGGCTAATATGACTATTATTTTTAGAAAAGGAAAATGACAAAATTTGGAGGGGATATGGGGAAATGGAGACACAAATGCACTGTTGAGAAACTGATTCAGTAATTCAGGAGAGCAATTTGGACCTATACCCAATGGGCTATAAAACAGTACATATCCTTTGACCTGAGACAATCTAGAGGAACTTAGGAGAAAGAATGCTATCCACATCCAGAGAAAGAGTTGTGGGAGCAGAAATGCAGAAGAAAAACACATGATTGATCACGTAGTTCAAAGGGGATATGATTAGGGTTTTGATGTTAAAAGATCATTCTATTGCAAATATGAATAACGTGGAAATGGGTTTTGATATATGCACCAATTCCAGTGGAATTGCTTGTCAGCTCTGGGAGCAGGGAGGGAAGAGGGGTGAGAAAAATCATGAATCATGGAACCATGGAAAATATTCTAAATTTTTAAAAAGTGTGGAACAAAGAGATGGACACAGTTTAGGTCAAGAGGGATTATGGCTCACACATCAGTTTGTGTGAATTCATAAGGATGTGAATATGGTATGTGAAGTCTATAGAACAGCATTAATTGGAAATGTAAAGTCCATAAAGGTGAAAAACATGAAACAAGGTCAGAAGAGCCTCCCAGGCTACTCATTGATGAGCCAACCTGAAAGAACTATAGCTGTGAGAAGATGAGATTCCCAGTGACCTCAAGGGAAACCCAACCTGGACTAGAAGTCTTTGTGAATAAAAAAGACATTCTTCTCAACTCCCATTTCCTGATGCAGAAGCTTCTGGAATGAAAGGAAGAATGAAACCAGATAAAACTTGCCAAAAACAGAGGGAATGGGGAAGACTCAGAAGCAGAAGTTATGTATGACAAGCCCACTATCTATCTTGATTTCACAACACTTCCCATCAAGCAATCTAAGCTCAGATCAAACTAGCCCATTTAGTGTTCCCCAAATTTAACATTCCATTTACCATTTCCATGACTTTACTATGGGTGTCAGAAGCTATTGGTGTCAAAACTAGATGCTAGGGTGGCTGTTGAAAGACTCAAGGTGGCAAGGGGTAATTTTGTCTGTAGACCTTAGAAGGAATGGTCAATCAAATTTCCCACAAGCTTACCATCTTACCACTTACTATCCTTTAAGAGATTCAATTTCCTCAGTCCTGAGGTAACATCATTGTCTAGCTTGTAGAATAGAAGAACCTAGATCCCTGGGTTGGCTTAGGGATAAAAGTAGGCAGTTGTCTATGTAGTATGATTTGAGCATCCCAATAAAGTCTCCTTTTCCAAATACAGAATGTCCCAAAAGTCTTTATACAATTTAAAATTTAAGCTAATCCTCACCTTAACCTAAACCTCATTTAAAATTTTACCACTAGAATTCCTTAGACCAGTGATGGGCAAACTACTGCCCACGGACCAGATGCAGCCCCCTGAAATGTTCTATCTGGCTACACAACATTATTCCTAATCTGACAAATACAATGAGTAGGATACAATACAATGAAACTTCGAAAGCGTTGCCTTAGAAACAGACTGACAGATGAGCATTTCCTTTCCTTTGGCCCCCTCTTTAAAAATTTTGCCCATCACTGCCTTAGAGTCTTGAAGGTGTCACTTAAAATATAAATGCTGGGGCGTAGGGGCAGAAAGGTAATAACACCCTAGTGCAATTAATGATAGCTAAAAAGGAAAGGATAAAGTTTCAAAATTCCTCATTTCAATTATTGTTTTGTCTTAGATTTGTTCCAGAGAGAAGACCCCAGTCCTAACCTCTCTAATGCATCTCCTCACCCCAAACCCCAATTCAAACAAGAACAATATTTGGTTTAATCACACAGCCTAGATTTGTGGAAAACAGATTTCAAAGAATTGTGTTTTGCATGATAATAAAAATAAAGTTTAAAAAATGAGAGAGAGAACAAAGGGATGAGGAAAAAGGTGACACCAGAAAGCTAGTATAATTCTCGAAGTGAGGGGTGATGAGGGACAGAACCAGATTGGTGGCCAAGCATAGTGAAGAAGAGATAATATATTATGTGAGTAAAATAAATAAGTTGTAGTAACTGATTTGGATGAATGGGAGTGGAATGAAAAGGTAAATTACAACCTAAATTTTACAGAGGTAGAATTCTGAGCAATAATTTTTGGAATGATTTAGAAAGGTGTGCTCACCAAATTTGCAGATAAATTTAAGTTAGCAGGGAGAGCTAACATTAGGTGGCAGAGTCAGAATTTAAAGTGAATTTGATAGGCTAAAATGATGGTTCACATCTGACATTTACTAGCTGGGTAATCCTGGGCAAGTCACTTAATCCTGTTTGCCTCAGTTTCCTCATCTGTAAAAAGAAATGGCAAACCACTCTAGTATCTTTGCCATGAAAATCCCAATGGGATCATGAAGAGTCAGGCACAATTGAAAAACAACAATGTCAGGTGAAAGTTTAATCTATGATCTCCAAAATTTCCTCCCAAATCTGAGATTCTTCTTTCCGTGACTGTTCCATCCTCTTCCAGTCATTTGAGTCCTGTGGGGTCATATTCAGAACTAAAATTATTCCAAGATCCCCCAGTTCCCACCTTCATTTCCATTTCCATTGCCCATCTCCATGCAAAAACGGAAGCCTAAATCTAACATCCAATATGTGATGTCAAAAAATGAATAATCTATGAATAATAGACTTGTGGGCATTTTGCAAAAATGTGCTTCTTTATAGTACTGTTGCCCTTGAACCATGAGGTTGTACCCAATCCTCAGTCTAAATCCTGGAATTCTAAACTCTTTATTCTCCTTATCGCAGGTCAATTTCCTGGTGTCTGAGTCAAAGTCAAGCAATAAGAACCTAGAGAGTTAAAAACATTCTGGCCCGCCTCCCCGATCTCAATGTACAAGTCCTGGGCAGAGAGCAGAGTTGGATAGCACATAATGTGATCTAAGGGTGCCATCGAGTGGCCACCTCTTAGCAGTACAGAAAAGTGACAAGGGAATCCCTCCCTGCTATTGTCCATTCCTGGCTGCTTCTAGGTCAGAAAATTCTCCATATTTATAACAATCCGGAGAAGGGACAGATATGGTACCATGTTCCCTGCCACAGTATTACCCTTTGGATAAGGGACCTTCCTTTTCTCATTGTTTTAGAATAACTTTTGTCTCTTTTCTCAGAAGAGAGCAGGAAAAAAAAAACTGTGCCAAGTAGATAATTTCCAATCCTGGAAATTCACTTTCTATTTAAAAAGGAAAATTAAGGGATTGGGCAAGAGGGAAGAGGGGATGAAGAGGAGAGGGCTCTGAGTCTCTGGGGTGGAGATGCATGGGCCCACTGGCTAATGTGTGTACTGTAAGCATGTGGTTACCTATAAAATTATTCCAGATGGAAGGAAAGGGGAAAAAAAGATCTGAGGCAAGTGAGTCTTTAAAATTAACTTCTGGCTAAGAGTATAAGGAAGGGCACCATACTGCCTTCTGCTGTTGAACTCCCCTGACATAGGCAGTCTTTTTGGAGTTACCAAAAATTGGGAATGTTCTTGGGAGCAGTGTTTGGGTTAGAAAAAGAATAAAGAAGGGAAAGAGATCCCAAGATCAAGCAATGAAGCCAAGGAAAAGAGGACTGGGAGGGGGGAAGTCTTTGGAGCATATCCTGTGTGTTAAAGATTGTCCTGAAATTGTGATGTTGTAAATTTAGATGGAAAGGGATCTTGAAGATCATTTAATTAAATTCTATTCATTTTACAGATGAAGAAAATGGGCATAAAGGGGGAAATTCATTTGCTCAGTCACAATAGATAATAAGGGCCTGGATTCCCTTTGGAGAATTTCTTATACTTCTGATTCCTCTAATTCTAAGTAGGATGTTGATGTCAATTCAACTAGCAAATATAGCAGATGTTATATCTAAGTCCAAGCTGTTTAGTCTTGAGCACTATATTTTGGTCCAGCCCTACCCACCAAGCTCTGGCTGCCAAGAGAAGCTACAAAAATTGTCAAAGCTCTGGGGTAAAAGTTGCACAGGACACAGCTGTGCAGACATTTGAGGAATGTAGAACTAGGAGGAGAAATGGAAGGCATGGAAAGAATCCCAGGTCTGCCAGACAATCAACTACTATGTCATTCCAGTGGCAAACAAACCATGAGGAATAGGGAGCCACTGGAGTTTTACTGAGTGGAGAATGACAAGATCAGACTTGCACTTAAGGAAAAGTCATGTAGATCCAAGTCAGGGAAATCTGTTAAGAGGCTATTATAATAGGATCAAATGTCTAGAACTAGAAGATACCTTTAAGGCCATCTAATCCATTCCCCCTCATTTTTATAGATGATGAAACTATGGCACTAAGAAATTAAGTACTTGCCCAGAGTCACAGAACTACTAAATTTTCTTTGGTAAAATTTGAGCTAGGCATTTCTGATTCTAACTCAAAAGTCCATTCCCCTACAGTATGCCACATTCTGAGTGAGAAGCAATGAGGGACTGCTAGTGTGATGGTGATGTGAGCAGAAAAAAAGAGAATATAGATAATGGATGCTTTGAAGATAGAATTGGCAGGATTGGGCAACTGCCTGGATATGTAGGATGAGTGTAAGAGAGTTGGGAACGACACAAAGCTTATAAAAATGGGTAACTAGAAGAACAATGACACCCTTGACAGAAATTTGGAAAAGGGATCAGTTTGGGATAAATTCATTCTATTTTGGACTTGCTGAGTTTGAAATCACTCTTGGGACACCCAGCTAGAAATACCCAGTAACAAGTGGTGAAGAAGGACGGGAGTTTAGAAAAGAGAATATGACTGAAAATAAAGATAGCATCATCTGCGCAGAAATGATCATTGAAGCCATGAAAGTTTGTGAGAAATTACTCACTTCCTATCTCCCCATCCCAACTGAGAAAACAGGAAAAGCAAACTTCTTTTCACAAAGAAGTTTAGTCAAGCAAAACAAATTCACACATTATCCTACAAAGAGACAGCAAAAAGGTACATTATGTTGATGACATCCTGCTAATGTCATCATCTGCTGAAGTCTGTTATAAAGATAGTGTACACTTAATCAAAGAGCTAGGCAAAAGGGGCCATAAAATTTCCAAATCAAAACTTCAAGATGGAAAAAGTAAATTATTTAGGATTCATCCTAGAAAAAGGCTCCAGAAGAATTTCCCAAAAGAGGACACAAGATATACAAAATTTGAGTTTGCCTAAGACCAAAAGGCAGCTAAGGGCAATTATAGGAGTAATGAGCTTCTGTAGAAACTGGATTCCAGGTTATGCTCTCATTGCAAAACCTCTGATAGAGCTAACCAGGAAGGAGGTTCCAGCACCGTTAAAGCTGAATAAAGACCATATCCATGCAATAGAGAAATTGAAATCACTTACTCTATCAGCTCCAGCCCTAGGTATCCCTGATCATGACAAACCATTCCTTCTTTATGTACATGAAGATAAAGGGATAGCCTCTAGTGTTCTCTCACAATCATTCGGGAATAGACTAAGACCAGTCGCTTACTACAGCTCAAAATTAGATTCTGTGATTTGTGGTATGCCTAGTTGTTTAAAAGCCATAGCGGCTGTGGTCATCATGATTAGAAAATCATCATCCTTGGTATTAGGGAGTGAACTGAAAGTATTTTCCCCACACCAAGTGGAATCTACTTTAAGAAACACCACACTACAAGCGTTCACCTCCCAAAGACTATCACAATACCAAGCAATCTTGTTGGCTAATGAAAATATAACTTTTCACCAGTGCAAAAACTTAAATCCTGCAACTCTGATCCCAGATTTACCTCTGGAGGGAGAAAGTCTACACATGTATGAAGATGCACTTAACATCGTGCATAAAACAAGACCTGATTTAGATGATAAGCCCATGAAAAACCCCAATATAACCTTATTCACAGATGGATCGTCATATATAGTAGACAATCAGAGATATATCTGAGCAGCTGTAGTGACAGCCTCTGAGACCCTTTGGTACTCATCATTACCATCTACCATGAGTGCTCAAGGAGCAGAATTAGTCAGTTTGATACACACTCTGAAGCTTGCGGAAAATTGCAAAGCTACATTTTTACCGATTCTCGTTACGCTTTTACAGTCGTGCATCATTACAGTGAAATCTAGAAAAATCGAGGCTTCATTACTTCCAATGGCAAACAGATAGCATATGGGAATTTAATCAATCAGTTGTTGGACGCAATCCAATTACCAGCCCAAGAGTCAGTCATTCATTGCAAGGCTCATACTAAGATCCAAGGCTCAGTGCAATCAGGGAACAAACATGCAGATATCACAGCCAAATACACAGTGAGGTATGGACCACTAACAATTCTGAACTTATCTTTGGTGGAGGAAGATGACCTCAAAAATGCATACTCCCCAAAGGAAGTGAAGAATTGGAAGAAACATCATGGTGCATACTTAGCCAATGGAGTTTGGCTAAGGGCAAATGGAAAACCTATGTTGCCTAGATCCCTGTATTTCACCTTTTGCAATGCACTACACCAAAAGGGGCATTATGGAAGTCTGGGCATGGCAGATTCCATAAATAGGTATTGGATTGCAAGGGGCATATATGAAGTTGCTATGAGAATTTCATAGAGGTACAGAATCTGTATGCAATATAACCAGACAATTACGAAAGTCCACAGTATGGGAGGCAAACCACTAGCCTATATACCATTTGAATGCCTACAAATTGATTACATCACTATGCCAAGGAGTCAAGGTTACAGATATGCTTTAGTGATAGTGGATAGATTAAGTGGTCAGAAGCTTTTCCAGCAAAACGTAACACATCAGAGTTTGTTGTGAAAGTCTTACTGAGAGAATGAATACCCAGATTCTCTATCCCACTTCACATTGCATCAGATTCTGAATCTCATTTCACAAATAAGATTTTAGTTATAGTTTATGAAACCTTAGGAATCAAACAACATCTTCACTCAATATATAGACCCCAGTCGAACAGGCAAATTGAAAGAGTGAATAGATCTTTGAAGACTCTTGTAGCCAAAATCTGTACAGAATCCCACATGAAATGACTTGATGCATTACCATTGGCACTATTCCATCTAAGATGCCAACCCAACAGCATTACGCATTTATCCCCATTCAAAATGCTGTATGGCCATCACCTTTCCATGGCAAGTCACCTCAAAGCATTCACAAATTATCACACTTGGGTATGGAATGCAAACTCTATGAATATATTAAATTGCTCAAGCAATGATTGAATCAACTCCATAAATTAGGCTTGATACATCAAAGAGTACCCTTTGATTTTAGTCTACACAACTTCCAACCTGGAGATTATGTTTGCATCAGAAACTTCACTAGGAAGTCTGTGTTAGAACCCAAGTGGCTTGGACCATCCCTGATAATTTTAAATACTCCTAGTGCAGTCAAAATTAAAGGAAGGGATCATTGGTTCCATGTCACTCAGGTCAAGCCAGCAAAAGACATGCCCCAACAACATCCACAAGACCCAGTTATTATACAGCACAAAGATCAATTAGTACCAACCAATCAATCAAATAAATCCTTAGAAAGTCCACAGCCTATACATGAGACCATACAACCAGAGCAGCAATTGGAACAACAATCAGAGCATGAATCAGAACCACAATTAGAAAAAGAACCAATGAACAATCAAATATTACACCAAATTTTACACCCAAATGATTATCCCAATCCCAATTACATCTTAAAAGAATCACCCGTAAGCTATTATGACAATGGAAAAGAATCAACGGCAGAAGACACAACATTTGATTTGTAATCAATCCAAGACCTAGACATTGACACTGACAAATAAATGAAAGCACAAAAGACTTTATCACGAACTCTTTTGTTACCTGTAATTATCTTCATTAAACAACAACAAAAAAAAAGAAGAAGAAAAGATTAATCACGTTTCATAGACATTTGAACTTTGTTCCTGACACAAGTCAACACACCAGAACATCAGTTCCAGTGCAAGATGACAAGTGCGTGGGTAACATCAAATGACACAAGTGAGGCATTGCTGACTTCGCAGATCATCACAAGGACAGCAAACCTGAGGACTACAAAAAACATCCATGATTGAATACACAATTGGTGTATGGGACAACAAACCACACTGTGAAGAGGAGCATTGGAGCAGCATTGGACACATGTATTTGAAAAACATAACTTACACCCAACAGAATTCTCACTGCATCTAACACTTTAGATTCCATCCACATAGTACATACACTTTGCAGAAGAATTCCGATGGAGTAAGTATGTAACACTTTATTACAGGGAAAGGTCACACTAGACAACACATAGAACATTTTCTGACTTCACATCTACATGTGAAACATAAATTTACACTTAAGAGAGAGGTTTGTCTACTTTAGCACAGAATTTTTCTCTTACTTTGGTTCAGACACCTTCTACTCAAATCACCTGACATTTCTTGTAAATAATGTAAATATGTAAATAAGTTTTACTAACACACAGGGACAGTTAGTTAGCATGATAAGTTAGAACAGGGACAGAATTTTCTAAACTTTGTAAATACTGTACATAGCTTAAGTCTAGTTTAACCAAAAGACTTACTAAGAATATCAGTCTTACTTATTCTTACTAACATTTCTAACATAGGCATAAGTGTACTAACATATCCATATACTAACTTTAGGAAGATGAATTAGAATTTGGAAATTAAGATTGCAAAATTTTCTTAATTGATACTTTTGTTGCTAGTTCATGAAATTAGATAAGTACATAGATAGAATTTATTACTTTGTTTTAGTTAGCAAATGTTAACTTTAAGACTGTTTGTGAATGTTTGCATTTAATCTGCTTTTCCTTTCTGTTTAAAATTTTTGCAAAACGGCAACCACATTACTTTCCTATGCCTTTCCCACAACCCATCTTAGTTTTAACTTAGACTAGTCTTAGCATAGTTTAGGAGTAAGTAACCCTTTTTATTATTTTACAAAATTTAGATAGGAATAAGAGCATAGTTATAATTTAGCTTAGAATAAGAGTAGTAACCCCTTAGATCTTAGCAACCAGAAAAGGCTGCAAGCTGCAAATTTTCCAAAAAACATATGAGCAGATCTGTAATGCAAGGTGGCTAACAGAAACTTTTTGCTTCTGTAATTTCTAACGGTCACAAAAAGTCAGTTAAACATCTTAGAATCTTCAGAAAGTCAGTTAGAACTTAAAGCTATAAATAGAGGTGAAGTTCCAACTGACGTGGCTTTTGTCTTCTGGCTTTCGCTGTGGCTGGAGGCTTTTGCTTTGGCCATTCGGCTTTGGCCTAATTGCTTTGGCCTTGGCCTGTGCTTATTTTGTTTTGGGGAAATTTGGACCTATCTCATTTCTCTGGACCTCTCCCTCATCTCCCATCTCCATCCCTCCCCTTCCCTGATTTTCCTTTCGGTTCTGGTTGGAAGGGAGGGCTTGGTGATTGAACATTGTGGGTTTGTTTCTTTAGCTAACTAGAGTATCCTCAAATAAGTTACCCCTAGATTTGATAAAGACTTTTCTTAAAAGGCAGTCAAATCTTTCTGGACTGGGAGAGCCGGATTCTCTCAGTCTAAACCTCTCTGTGACCCATCCCCCACCATCACCCTCTCCCTAGCAGCAGTTAGAAAATCCTGAACCCCCTCCCCTTCTGACTAAGCCCAGTATTAATAAATCCCCTTGTTACCTATTCAAACCCTCTGGTGAATCGTGTCGAAAATTAAGACAAGGGTTCAAGAGGAAGGAATCATTTTCTTTTATTTCTTGAGACAACTCTGGCATCCATCTTGGCAGGAAGTACCGACCTCAAGACTTCCTCCAGCCATCAGTTTGACTGGCAGGGAGGGGCCCCTTGGACTCCTCCCTCAAGAGACTGAAGAAACTAACAAGAGAAATCCTCTAACCAAACCTAAACATTTCTTACTGGCACTAGTTTCTTCCCTGTTTCCTCTGTCTCAAACCTCTGGGAATAAACCTGTTTGAGCTGCCTCTCCTACATACCCCATTTCCTTTATCTCCAATATACCTTCCCATACCTTCATTCCTCCTCCAATCACTTTACAATCCCCTATACCCCCTTTATCCTTCCTCACACCGCAAGTTGCATTTTCATTTGACCTTACTCAGATTATTTACTATTTTTTTATAACATCAAGCAAAACAAATTCACACATTGGCCACATCAAAAACAAACAACAACAACAACAAAAAAAACACCCTACCTGGAACTATATTCTGATTCTATAATCTCTCTATCATGGGTAGCTTGCTTCATCTTGAATCTTCTGAATTGTAGTTGGGCACTGTGTTGTACAGAGTTCTTAAGCCTTTCAAAGTTGTTGCCTTTATAAAATTGTTGCCATTTGTGTAAATTTCTCTCAATGCTGTTCACTTCCCTATACATCATTAGTTCATATAAGTCTTTCCATCATCCCCTTCATCAAAATATCTTACAACAAAATTGTATTGAATCACATACATGTACCATAACTTGTTCAGCCATCCCCCAGTTAATGGATATTCCCTCAGTTTCTAACTTTGCCACCACAAAAACAAAAAACAAAAACAAAAACAAAAATGACTTACTTTAAACATTTTGCACATGTGGATGTTCTCCTTCCTTCATTGATTTCTTTGGAGTATAGACCTAGTAAGGGTATTACTGGATTAAATAGTATACATAGGCCAGTAACTTTTTTGAGCATAGTTGCAAGTTGCTTTCCAGTTCGTGGCTCTTCCAACGATACATTAATGTATATACTTCTTTCATTTGTTTATGATGACACTTTATATCTAAGTCATGTGCCCATTTGGGGAGTGTCTTAGAACATAGAGTGAGACATTGGTTTATATGTGATTTTTGTCAGACTGCTTTTCCAGCTTTATAAAATATTTTTTTGTTGAATGGTAAGTTCTTGCCTCAATAACTGGGATCTTTGTGCTTATAACACTAGACTATGCTTCAGTGTGTCTCATCTGTTCCATTGATCAACCTGTTTCTTAGCCAATACCTAATTGTCTTAATGATTGTTTTTTTTGTAATATAGTTTGAACTTTGGGTCACTTCTCCACCCCACCCCTCTTTTTTCTATTAATTTCCTTGGAATTCTTCATCTTTTATTCCTCCAGGTGAATGTTTCCCCACCCCCAACCCCAGCTCTGTAAAGCAATCCTGCAGTAGTTTAATTGGTATGGTAATGAAAAGGAAAATAAATTGGAAACTGAATTTAGGAAACTAAATAAGTAAATTAATTTAAGTAATAGAGTTATTTTATTATATTGGTACAGCCTACTAATGAGCAATTAATATTTTTTCAATCATTTATATGTCTTCATTTGTATACAGTACATTTTGTAATTTTGTTCACATAATTCCTGTTTATGTCTTGGCAGGTAAACTCCCAGATATCTCATGCTTTCTGTAGTACTTTTAAGGGAATTTCCCTTTTCATTGTTTCTTGGTGGATGGGGAGGGGGGTGTAATATATAGAGATGCTGCATTATGTGTGTTTGTTTTATACCCTGTAGCTTTGTTGAAGTTGTTCTTTGTTTTAGATTTTTAGTTGGCTAAGGATTTTTAGTTATTAGGATTCCCTATGGAAATAAGTTTGCCATATACAAAAATGTGCTGATTTTGTTACTTCTTTGTCTTGTAAGAGGGAGATTTTAGGTATTTATAGATACGTATTTAAAATGTGGCCGCCAGGAATCAACAATTCAGATTGATTCCATAATTAAAATAGACTCAAGTCAGCATCCAGTTTAAGGTAGTTTATTTACAGTTAGGAAGGTAAATGTAAGTAAATAGAGAGAGGGAGAGCCTGCTCCAGGCCTGGAGAAGCCTGGACGGAGAGAGAAGGTTAAAAGGCTAATTAAAATAGGTTACAAGCCACAAGACTTTAGAAATCAGAGAGGCTATAAGCCTACTTAAGGCAGAGTTTGGAAATGCCAAGGTAGGCTAAGGAAGTCAGCCTAACTTACCCACATGACAATTCAGAGTAGAAGCATTCTGAGGTCTCATCCGAGCACCTTCAGCACCAAGTCCAAAGCCCGAACTCCTGAACTCCTTCCACTCCTCAACACACTGAACTAGGTTGTAACCCAGGTATTTAAAGAGATAGCATCTCTAGTCATTTCCTGTGGGCCACCTCTAATTCAAGTGGACCAATGGCAGCCTCTACACTGATTTTGGACTGCCCATAAGGCAGTCCGTTGTTCTTGAATTGATACTTATTGTCAGGTGTGATTAAATTATCTCCACTCCCCCTGAGGAAGGTGGGGATGACATAATCTAGATGCCTAGGTTAAGTAGATTTTTGACTATGAATGGGCTAGAGTTAATTTCATTTACACAGTCTATTCTTAGTCCCTCAATTTATTTTTTCTTTTCTTATTGCTATAGCTAGCATTTCTAGCTCTATAATGATTAGTCATGATGATAATGGGCATCTTTGCTTTATGTCTCATCTTATTGGAGAGGTTGTTAGTTTATTGCTATTACAGATAATTCTGGCCCTTGGTTCTAGATAGATATTTATCATAGTAAAGAAAGACACATTTATTCCTATTTTTACTAGTGTGTTTTTTTAAACAAGAATTAGGTGTCATGGTTTGTCAAAAGCTTTTCTTGCATCTATTGATATAATCAAGGTTTAATTAATATAGAATTTTTGTTTCTTGCTATTAATTCTTGCTATTAATATGGTAAATTATGTTTATAATTTCCCAGAATTGAATCATTCCTGGCATAATTCAACCTGGTGAAAGTGTATGATCTTTATGTTATATTACTGTAGTCTTTTTGCTAATATTTTACTTAAAACTTTTGCTTCGAATTTTACTAGTGATATTGATCTATAGTTTGTTGTGTTTTTCCCCCTATGGTTAGGTATTAATACTCTATTTGTACCATTGAACAATTTTTCCTGTCTTTTCAAAATTTATGTAGTATATGAATTAATTATTCTTAAATGTTTGATAGAAGTCATTTGCAAATCCATTTGGTACTGGTTTTCTTTCTTATCTTTGAAAGTTCATTGATATTAATTCATTGTCTATGATAACTTTCAGGAAAATATTTTCAATGCTGTGTACAAATGTCAGTATCAAGCATGTTTCTTGTAAACAACATATTTTTGGATTCTCTTGCATTTTTATAGGTGTAAAAGAACATAGGTGAGTTCATCTTATTCACAGTCATGGTTATGAGTACTTGTATATTTCCCTCCACTTTATTATTCTCTTATACTTTTCCTCCTCTGTTTCTTTTATAATCTTTTATTTTTTTAATTAAATATAAAACCAATTTTTAATATTTTTTTAAAATTTGAGTTGCAAATCCTTTACCTAGCTTCTCAATTCAGAAGGCAAGAAATTTGATATAGGTTTCACATGTGCAGTCATGCAAAACATATTTCCATATTAGTCATTGTAAAAGAAAACACAGAACAAAAGGATAAGAAAAATAAAGTTTAAAAAAAGTATACTTCGATTGGCCTTCAGACTCCATCAGTTTTTTCTCTGGAGGCACAGAGCATTTTTTATCCTAAGTCCTTTGGAATTGTCTGAGATCATTGTACTGCCAAGAATCACTAAGTCAGTCACAGACAGTTGAATACTGGACAATACTGCTCTTCTGTATATAATGTTCTTTTGGTTCTGCTCATTTCATTTTATGTCAGTTGATATAAGTCTTTTCTAAATGCATCCTAATCATCATTTCTTCTAACACAATAGTATTCCATCACAATTATATATGATGTTCAGCCATTCTGCACTTGATAGGTATCCTCTCAATTTCCAATTCTTTGCCATCACAAAAGGAGCTTTGTTATACAGATCTAATGCTGGGTCAAAGTTTAAAGCCCTTTGGACATAGTTCCAAATTGTTCAGAATGGTTGAACCAGTTCAGAACTCCACCAATAGTGTATTATTACCCCCAATTTTCCCATATCCTCTCCAACATTTGTCATTTTTCTTTTCTGCCAAAATAGCTAATCTGACAGGTGTAAGGTGGTACCTCAGAGGTGTTTTAATTAGCATTTCTCTAATCAACAGAGATTTAGAGCATTTTTTCCACATGACTATAGAAAGGTTTGATTTTATCTAAAAACTGCCTGTTCATATCTTTGATCATTTATCAATTGGAAAGTGACATTCTTATAAATTTGACTCAGTTCTCTATATATTTTTTAAATGAAGCTTTTACTTTTGCTGTAAAACTTTTTTACCAGTTTTTGCTTTCCTTCTAATCTTGCCTACTTTGGGATTTTTTTGTATTAAAGCCTTTTTAATTAATGTGGGTACTATACTATTTGGTATATATTTGTTTAGCATTATTACTTCATTGTCTATGGTACTTTTTAGCAAAATACAGTTTCCCTGCTTATCTCTTTTCATTAGATCTATTTTTGCTTTTGCTTTGTCTGAGATCATTATTACTATTGTAAAAGGGAATTCTAATTACTTTTCTCTAATTTAACAGGGGGGCTGGAGGTCCTTACCATAGAGATGTGTAGGGATTAATCAGCCCACAGGGACAGAAAATAGAAACCATAGAGACAGGAAGGAAGAACCATAGAAACAGGAAGTGAGGTTATAAAAGAGGTCCAGCCTCAGTTGGTCAGCCTATCAGTAGCTGACACTTAGCTCTGTCTGTTGCTGATAGTTAGGGCTGGCAGTTGTAGGGAAGTTGGCTGCTGGGCGTGAGTGGATTGTTGGGGTTTGGTTGCCAGTGGTGTGAGTTGGTGATTAGTTGGAAGTTAGCGTATAGTTGCTGGAATACAAAAGGTGAGCCTGAGCTTACTGAGAGGCCTTTTGGCTTTCACCTTTAGAGGGGTTTTACCTTTTGGATTTGGGGCTTTTGGTTTGGGCTGTTAGGTTTTTTCCCTTCCTTGAACTTTTTGGGAGGCGGCTTATCTTTGTTGCCAGACCTAATTGTGGTTGGATTAAACATTGATTGGGATGGTTTTGATTGGGTAGATTGGGTTGGAACTTTGTGGGATGGTTGTTATTAGTGGTAGTTATAGGCTATATAAGATAACTAGTATAGACATTAGAAAAATTTCTTTCTCTACCTCTTTCTTATATTTCCCTCCTTTATTATATTCATTTTACTATATTCTTTTACTATCTTTATTTTAATAAAACTAAATTGTTAATTGTTAAAAGCTGCTAGTTTTCTCTGGCTTAAAAGGATAATATTAATTTATAACTCTATATATTCTCATTAAAACTTAAGTTATTAAAAGCTGCTCTCTTATTTTGTCAAACCCCTAACCTTTACACTATCCCTGTTTTTTTCCCCTTCAGCTGAAGCATAATATATTCTACTCCAGCATCTTACATACACTGTATATCTTTCTCTGCTTCAACTATATTTCTTATTTACAACATATTGTAGGATTCTGGTTTTTAATTTACTCTGCTATCAGCTTCCATTTTTATGGGTGAGGTCATCCCATTCATATTAACAATTATGATGTGTTTATTTTCATCCATCCTAAATTTTTCCATTAATCCTTCTCTCTCCTTTCACCTTGTCTCTCCTCAAGTGTGTTTTACTTCTGAACACTGCCTCTTCCAATGCACCCTTTCATCAGCCCCAAATCTTCTTTTTACCCCCCATTCTACTTCTCTGTAGGGTAATGTAGATTTCTATATCCCACTGAATGTATATGTTATTTCCTTTTTGAGGCAATTCTGATAAGAGTAAGGTTCAAGTATTGCTGTCTTGCCCCATTTTCCTCTCCACTCTAAAAGCTCTTTTACAAATCTTTTATTTGAGACAATACCCCATTCTACCTCTCCATTCTCCCAGTGAATCCCTTTCTCTCCCCTTAATTTTATTTTTTTGATATCATTCTATCATAATCTACTCTGCCTATGAATAATCATTCTAACTGTCCTAATAAGTATAAAGATTTTAATAGTCACAAGGACGATATTTCCACATAAGAATGTAAATAGTTCAACCTTATTGAATCCTATATGATTTCTCTTTCCTGTTTGCCTTTTTGTCTTTCTCTTGAATCTTATATTTGAAAATCAACTTTTCTATTCAGTTCTGGTATTTTTATCAGGAATGCTTTAAAGTAGTGATTCCCAAAGTGGGCGCTACCACCCCCTGGTGGGTACTGCAGCGATCCAGGACAGCGGTGATGGCCACAGGTGCATATATCTTTCCTATTAATTGCTATTAAAATGTAAAAAAAAAATTCATTTCCAGGGGGCTAAGTAATATTTTTTTCTGGAAAGGGGGTGGTAGGCCAAAAAAGTTTGTGAACCACTGCTTTAAAGTTCTCTATTTTATTAAATCTCCATTTTTCCCTCTGAAGGATTATACTCAGTTTTGCTGGATAGATAATTGTAATACTAGCTCCTTTGCTCTCCAGAATATCATATCATAAGCCCTGTTCAACTTCATTATTCTGGGTTTACATAACTGGGGTCTATTAACATGCATTAAGGAAAGAAAGAGGGTAGAGTCTCTCAATGAGAGGAAGCCAAGCTAAGAGATTATATATAAATCCATACAGATCATACCACCCATTAAATGGTGGTTCTACCAACTCTGGGGTTTCCCATCAGACCCTTTTGTATTAGATGGAATGGATAACCACCCTGGTGAAAGAGCATATCCTCGACTCTCATCACCAAATAAAACATACCTTGTTATCCAAAAAAGTGTGCATTAATTGAAGAAAAGTTTTATTAAATGGTTGGAGAAAACAAAATGGAATTCATAAGAAAGGTCACTGAAAACAAAATTACCTCCTAATAAGGAAGTCTGCCAAAAATTGAGGACAACTAATTGCTTCCAGCAAGTATCTCTTCCTGAAGTAGTTATTTAATTCTGAGCAAGTATCTCAAGCATAGCTATATCATGAGTCTACTGCAGTGGGGAATGATTCTGGAAAAGATGTTTCCAGCTAGCTTCAGAGAACCAAACAAGGAATGTCCTATCTCTTGGCTTTTTCTACTTTGCTACTACCTCTTGTGTTCCTAGTCTCACAGAACTTTCTTTGTTCATCAAACAGAAATATCTGCCATTCCAGGCCTCTAGTCACCAGCTTTGTGGTAGTTGAACCATGAGGACCAAAAATCATCATGTTCTTTTCCTTAGATTTTTGTGTCATTGTCTTCCATGTAATCACTACCCATTTGTTCAGAGCTACCTCTCTTAAAGTCCAAAGGATATCTCCACCATAAATGGGTAGAATTATTCAAATTATTTTTGGATATAAAGGTGAATATTAACTATTCTCCATTAAGATTCTGAGAGATGTGAGGGAGCATACCACTGTCTATAAATTTGGTAGTAGCTTTGAGAAACAAAAGGATTTTACTGAAGGTCCCTTAGACCAGGGCTCTTCTTTAGAAGTTTCAAGAGGCCAATAATGCCTTTTAGGATTATTTTGCTCATTATTCAAAAATCCAGGGTACTGCACATTTCTGAATTGTTCAACAGCTTTAAGTAAATGAATGTGAAATGCTTGAATCACTGGCCTAGATTAATTAAGCCTAAGTAGTTGATGAAATTGAACACATTCCTCAGAGATTACAAAAACATAATACTATTTTGTTCCTTTCCTAAAAGGCCTGAACTTTCTCATGTAGCCAAGTCATGGCGGCAATGGTTATTCTGTACACAGGGTGGCAGTACTACTCCATCATGGAGTAAGTTTATACTAAAATGAGATTTTTATCTTGCCATAGAATTCTCTGGCTTTCCTTCTCTTCTAGGAAAGTCTCTGAAGCCTCTGATAGGATCTCAAAATAACGATCTCTGCATTTGTGGTACAGTGAAAAGAAAAACAACACTTGAGGCCAAAGGACTTGGGTTCAAATTCCAGCTCTGTCATTTATTAACTGTGCTACTTTAATTCATTTTCCTTAACTGTAAAATAAGGGGATTTGAGTAGACATGTAGTTCTCAAACTTTTTGGTCTCAGGACAACCCCCCAGCCCCTGCCTTATGCTCCTAAAAATTATTGAAAGACCTCAAAGAGATTTTGCTTATATGCTTATTTTAGATCTATCAATATTTATTATAATAGGCAAGAAAACTGATAAAATTTTAAAATATTTTTTCATTAAAGATAATACTAAATTCATAGCACGTTGACATAAATCATATGTTTATAAAAGTTACTTTTTTCAAAAAATACTGAGAAGAATAGCATTGTTTGACATACTTTGTAAATCTCTAATGTCTGGCCTTCACTCTGATGAAATGGTGATTTTGTTGAAGTAAATGAAGCAAATCTAACATTAGACAGGTTTGTAGTTGGAAAAGGAAAGACTATTTTAATAGGCAAATAACTCCTTAGAATTATACTGGAAATAGTTTTCACCTGATGGACCTCTGAAAGGGTTTGGGGGGCTCTGGAGTATGCAGACCACATTTTGAGACCTGCTGAATTAAATAATCTCCAAGATTCCTTCCATTGCTAAATCTTTGCTCTTATGATCTCTCACTCACCTATAAGATCCATAAGGGCAGTGACTGAAGAGCATCCCATTGCAGCAGAACATAAAATGAAATGAAATATCAGATTCAGAGATAAAAGATCTGGGTTCAAAATCAAAATCTGCCACTTCTTGCCTTATGAGGTTAGGCAAATCACTTTTCTCCCTGTGCCTCAGTTTCCTCTTCTGATCCTATGGTTTAAATTTTGCTTTTCCCTTAAATTCTAACATAATGTTCTTTTAGTAGCTTCTTCACAAATGTCCATTAAATTCCTTTTTCTCTGCTCCCCCTGCTCTGGGGATATGGTTGCCAAACTACTGGTACCATTCTAATAAGGCAGTGTGATCTTTACTCTTCATTCCTCCCACACAAAACCCAAATTTAAGTGGTTCTTTCCAGACATTTATTTGAGAGCATAAAATAGACAAAGGACCTTGTATTGAGGAGGATCTCATTGAAGGGAAACATTAAGCAGAAGAAATTTCCCTGACCAATGCACACGAGCACCTTCTTGGCAATTGATAGTCCTTAGAGATGCCTAGAAAAGGTTAAGTTAATGGGAAGTTAAGTTAATAATCAGTAAACATTCGTGAAGTACCTCCTATGTGCCCAGTATTGTGCTCAGGATACAATAAGAAGCAATCCCTACTCTCAAGAGACTTTTCTATATTCTCATAGAATTTGAACCCAGGACTTCCTGACCTTGAAACTAGCTCTCTATCTACAGCTAGAGCAGCTCAATAAAGCTCTGGGTCTGGAGTCAGGAAGACTTGAATACGAATATAGCCTCAGATGCTTACTAGCTATGTTACCCTGAGCAAATCACCTAACTTTCTTTGCCTCAATATCTTCATCTGTAAAGTGAGAAGGAAATGGCAAACCACTCCTGTATTTTTGTGACCTCAAAGGAGGTCACAAAATTCTGGCATAACTGACAAACAACTAAACAACAACTTTTATCTACTATGTCATCCTACCTCTATCTACTATCACACAAAGGGAAGAGAGGGCGAAAGAAAGAAAGAAAGAAAGAAAGAAAGAAAGAAAGAAAGAAAGAAAGAAAGAAAGAGAGAAAGAAAGAGAGAAAGAGAGAAAGAAAGAGAGAAA
>NC_058132.1:195818672-195941964 GCF_016433145.1 Gracilinanus agilis
AAGGAAGGAAGGAAGGAAGGAAGGAAGGAAGGAAGGAAGGAAGGAAGGAAGGAAGGAAGGAAGGAAGGAAAGAGAAAAAAGGAAAAGAAACAAGGAAACAGAGGGGAGAGAGAGAGAGAGAGAGAGAGAGAGAGAGAGAGAGAGAGAGAGAGAGAGAGAGAGAGAGAGAGAGAAAAGAAAAACAAACAAAGAGAACCTCATGTACCATTGGTAACCACACAATATCAAGAGATTTAGAGGATGGCCCCAAGCAAGCTGGCTGACCTTTTGTGGAGCATGAAGAGGATATAGATGAGAATCATATAGCACAGGATGGATAGGGTTTATGAACTGTGGTCTGCCTGGCTGAAAAAAGTGTTCACATTGAAGAAATCATAAACCCATCAGTGGTCAAGTATTTGTGAAAATATCTGTGAAATAATATCAGTCCCCATAGTTTGGGGAATCATTCTCAAATCCCAATCCAGCAGGACCACATTAAAATTTTTCTAAGTAGATGAGAATTGGATATTTCTTTTTTTTTTATGATATCTAGAAAATACTATTACACAGATTTCCCCAGTTCCCAGTTCCTTTAGTTCTAGTGTTCTTAAGCTTTTTTGTGTAGCAAATTCTTTGGGAGTCCAGTTAAACCCTGTGGATAGACTTCCTCATTATGTTATTTAATGCATTAAATAAAATACATAGGATTACAAAGTAAATAAATTATATTTAAATATAATTATAAAATATATTTTAAAAACAATTCACAGGTTAAGAACTCGTGCTTTAGATACTATGAGGGTCTATGATCTCATTCCAACCATTTGTAGGGATTTGCATCATGCTATAAGACTTATATCTGTGTTCTCTAAATTACTTTGCCCTCTTCCTTTACTGTCATGTAATTATTTCTGAGTTCTTCTTTCAACCAGAGATCTTTCAATCTGTGGACTACTTAGTGAGTCAAAAGGCCTTATGGAACTACTATCCCACTTCTCCCTGCTTATTCCAACAAAAAAACTTACTAGAACCTTTTATGGGTAGATTATCATTAGAAGAGAATCCTAAATGTAGTCAGTTTTCTTTGCTTTTGACACAATTAAAATTTTATAGTGAGAAAATACACACAAGAAAGTTATAAACATTTATTAAATATCTACCATGTTCTAGGCACTGTGCTAAGAATTTTATGTAATCATTATCTCATTTGATCCTCAGAACCCTGAGAGGCAAGTGTTATCACTACCCTCGTTTTATAGTCATGGAAACTGAGGAAAATGGAGAGGCTTGCCCAGGATCACACATAAATATCTGAGGCCAAAAATTCAAAATCAAGCCTATCTCCAGGCCCAGTGTTGCATTCAATACATCACCTTGCTACCTCTATCATGACTTACAATTTGGACCATTTCGCAAATCTCTTGGCAAACCAACCCTCATGAACCACATGCAAAACTACTGTTTTCTGACTCCAGTCTAATCTCATGTGTTGCAATTTGGGTCAAATTTCTCTTATGTCCTTAGTATAAAAAAGAATAGATGTTCAGTCTTTGCCTTTTATTGTATGACAGTTCTGAGCCTTGGAAACCACGGTGAATCTTCTCTTTTCTCAGCTTATTTTTGTTTCTTTTTCTCCACATAAAATGTTCTTTCTTTTTTAACAACCTTGGAAAGTTACCAGTTCAAGGAGCATTCTCTCCATTTTACTAATGAGGAAAGGAAGGCTAAAAACATTTTGTGATCTGACCCCAAAGCTCACATATAGAGTGTCAGAGAAGTAATTTGAATACAGGTAACCTAAATCAAAATCTAAGATTCTTTCCACCACATATTCCCCTGAAAATATTCCTAGCTTTTTTTTTTTTTTTTTTTTTTTTTTTTTTTAATCTTAGTTGGGGGTGGGAGGGAGACTATCTTTTCTGGCTGGAAGACTTATCCCAATGTTGATTGGTTCAGAAGCTTTAAACTGTTCCATTTTTCTAACCTGGTCCAATTCTTCCCTCCTTAAGCAGCCTCCTTAAGCTCTGCTCTCAACGATTTGCTATTTTAGTTCTTGACTTAGTGTGGCTCCCCCATTTGCTCTAGTCCTGCCTCTAAGCTCAAGCTGTCCACCAGTAACAGTGAGTAAAGGCCTACCCCCAAGTTTCTATCTTTTATTGTATAACGCTATATTCTAACGTGAAGGTTGGACCTCCCCAAATCACCCCCTAGGGATTCTGGATTTAGTGATTAGTGGGTGGCACAGTGGATGAAGTGCAAGAAGGCGGCACAACTGGCTTGGAATCAGGCAGACTCATCTTCCTGAGTTTAAATCTGGCCTCAAGACACCTACTAGCTGTGTGACCCTAGACAAGCTATTTAACCCTATTTACCTCAGTTCTTCATCGGTTAAATGAGCTGGAAAAGCAAGTCTTAACCTCAGAGCCTCAAGACCCCCAGCCCCAACATCTTTCCGGCACCAAGCCAGAGACACCCCTGAGAGTTTGACCCCACCCCTCCAAGGCCAATTGCTCGCTCCACAGCGGGCCAATCCCCTACCCCGTCCTTCTCATTAACCAATCCCCGTCCCGTTCTTACCTGGGCCCGCCTCTCCCTTCCCTTCCCCCCGCCCCCGACCGCCATTTCGAGTCCGAGAAGTTGCTCCCTTGGGTCTTTGGAGTCGGAGTAGACGGAAATCCTCAAAGCTCCGAAACCTGGGGTTGAACAGCGAGAGCATAAAACTTGAGAGATCAGGTTGAAACAGGCGGGCTGCTACGGGAGCGTCTTTGACTCCAGGGCCGGCCGCCTGACAGGTGCTTGGGCTTGGGGATGGGAGATGGGGAAGAGAGGAGAAAGCGTCCCAGTGGTTACCATGGCAACGGGGATGCGCGGTTGTGCATGGGGCGCGAGGTTTTAGAGCCTAGAACCGGTTCCTTCCTGGGACTTGGATTGGGCGATCTTGGGAATGCTGCAGCCTGGGCTGCGTGGAAGACTTCTGGAAATGCACCAGGGTACGAAAGCAAACTCTTTGGGAGGCGCAGGGGCCCACTTCTGCCCCGACCTGGTAAACTTAATGCCTAGTCTGGTGCGCTACAACAGGAGTCACTTATAACCTCTGTGATAGGGCAAGAATTTTTAACTCGAGAGTCCATGAACTTAAAAAGAAAAAAAAAGTTTTATTTTTAACATTCATTTTTTAAAATTTGGAGTTCCAAATTCTCTCTCTCTAGGCCCTCCCCACCCTTTGAAAAAGAAAGCCAAATGATATCAGTTATATTTGTGAAATCATGCAAAATATATTTCCAAATTAGCTTAAAAAGGACAGAAAAATAAAGGACAGAAAAAAAAATATGCTTTACTTCATCGCTTAGTTCATCAGTTCGCTGGATATACATAGTATTTTTCTTCATGAATCCTTTAGAATTGTTTTGGATTGTTGCATTGATTAACATAGCAACGTCATAGTTTATCATCATTACAATATTGCTAAAAACATTTCAATATAATTTAGGCCTCTAGTTGGCACAATGGATGGAATATTGGACTTGGAGTTAAGAAGACCTGTGTCTGAATCCCACCTAAGGCTCTTACTAGCTGTGTGCCTTTTAATCTCCCAGCCTGGGTTTACTCATCTGCAAAATCTAGATGATCATAATACCTACTTCTATGTAAACTGCTATGTGGTATTGCAAGTTCTAAATACGATTTTTTAAAAATTGTTCTCAGTTTCATCTAACTCCATGGCTATCCATGAATTTTTCTTGGCAAGGATATTGGAATGGTTTTGCCATTTACTTTTCCAGGGGACCTTTTTGTTAGTGTAATCAATGGTTAAGTGATTTGGCCAGGGTCACACAGCTCTAAGAAAGGTCTGAGACCAGATTTGAACTCAGGGTTTTCTAACTCCAAGCCCAGCACTCTTATCTGCTGAGCCACCAAGCTGCTTTCTAGACATACAGAGGCTAAGTGACTTGACTTGCCCAAGATCAGACAACTAGGAAGTGTTTTAGGCTGTATTTGAACTCAAGTCTTCCTGACTCCAGCTCCAGGCTCTAACCACTTATCTACAACTGCCTCTTAAATAAGATTACACACATAAAAGTTCCTAAGTGGTTTCCTTTGTATTTTACTTTATGCATATAAAAACATTCTGAGAAGGAACTGTCATTTACTATCCAAGGGGACTATCACTAGCAGGTTAAGAAAATTGTTGGAGATCTCAGTCCGGGACAGGAGGGGACCCCCCCCCACCCCCGCCCCAAGCAAAGCCCCCTTTCCATCCAAACATGCCAGTAGCTACAATTCTAATATCTCTGCCCTCCTGTTGTTCTTTATGACATATCTTAGAGCAGAAAAAAACCTTGTATCAGGAATCCTTGCTAGTATAGCCTCTATCATACACAACTAGCATATGACTTTCATTCAGTGTCTGACTCTTTGCTTAGAGTTTCGCCATCTATAAAATGGGTTAGATGTGTAAAAAGTACTTAGCATAGCACCTGACACACAATACATGCTGTTTAAATACATGTTCCCTTCCCCTTCTCTACCTGCCATTCCTCTTCTACTACAGAGTTGTTTTAAGGATCAAATGAAGGTAACTTTTAAGAACGTAAGTGAATGAAAAAAAACATTTATTAAGCATTTACCAGGTGCAAAGCACTAAAAGATGGAAATACAAATAGAAAAGCAGGATAGACCTTATTAGAGAAAACTACGCATATAGGAAAATTCAGCTTCATATCAAATGGAAAGGTCCCATGCTGTTCTGGAACAGTGACAAAACAGATGTTTTTTTGCCAATTTAATGGTGTTTTTACTTATAAAATCTACTTATAAAATCATATCTGGGGGCAGGTGGATAGATCAGTGGATTGAGAGCTGGATCTGGAAATAGGAGATCTGGGGTTCAAATCTGGCCTCAGACACTTCCTAGCTATGCGACCCTGGGCAGGTAACTTAACCCCCAATGCCTATCCCTTATCACTCTTCTGCCTTGGAACCAATACACAGTATTTTTCTAAGACAGAAGGTAAGAGTTTTTTAAAAATAAAATCATAAAATCATATCTAATTTTGATGTTGGATCATCTAACAGTGCCTAGGGACTTTGGTGTCCAGGACTTAGGTTTTTGTTTTTGTTTTTTTAAACTCTTACCTTCTATCTTTCTGAGTCTTTAATAGGTGTAGTTGTTGTCGAGGGGATAGCTTTAGACCAAACAGAAGTAGTTGCCAGGTTGCATCTCCAGTTGGATTTGTTCTTGGAATGATGGCTTTAAAGGCTGGGCTAGAATAGTGGTCTGGGAGACCATTGCTATTCTGAAGGCTTGTGTGTTTACCTGCTTATAGGTGGCAGTTGCCAAGTAGATGGTTTTAGAGTTTTAAGCTACTACCGCTAAGACCAAGATATATTTATATAGCATTTTTAATAACCCTTATCTTCCATCTTAGAATCAATACTGTGTATTGGTTCCAAGGCAAAGAGCAGTAAAGGATAGGCAAATGAGGTTAAGTGATTTGCCCAGGGTCACACAGCTAGGAAGTGTCTGAGATCACATTTGAACCCAGGACCTCCCATCTCTAGGGCTGGCTCTCAGTCTCCTGAAATACCTCACTGCCCCCATTTATATAGCATTTTAAAGTCTGCAAAGTGATTTCCTCACAAAAGTTAAGCCAACAAGCATTTAGTAAACAGCAGCTATGTTCCATTACTATGCTAAGCCCTGGGAATACAAAGGGAGACAACATGCAAGCAACTATGTACAAATAAGCTGTATATAGGATATGTTGGAGATAATCAACAGAGAGAAAAAAGTGGCATTAAAGGGGATAAAGAAGGAAAAGCTTCTTCTGAAAGGTGGGATTTCAGGGGCTTGAGGTAGCAAGGAGACAAAAGATGAAGGGAAGAAAGAATTTCAGGCACAGCCTGTGTAAATGCAGAGTTGGGAGATGGAATGTTTTATTTTAGTAACAAATAGTCAGGAGGCCAATATCACTAGATCACAGAGTTCATGATTGGGGAAAACCTGGAAAGGTAGGAAGGGCTGGGTTATGGGCTTTTAGCACCAAACCGAGAACTTTAAAAAATGGTATTATGTTGAAGCTAATCGAGTTTATTAATCAGTCAGGGGAAGGAAAAAGGAGTAACATGGTCTGATATGTGCTTTAGGAAGATCAGTTTGATAGCTGAATGGAGATGGGGAATTAATGTATTATCCCCATTTTATAGATGAGGTATTTGAGATATAGAAAAGTTAAGTGATTTGCTTGAGGTTGTTGTTGTTGTCATTCCCAATTCTTTGTGACTTCATCCGGGGTTTTCTTGGCAGAGAAAGTTATTTGCCATTGTCTTCTCCTGTTCATTTTCTGCATGAGGAAACTGAGACAAATAGGGTTAAGTGGCGTGCCCAGGATTATACAGCTAGTGAGTATCCGAGACTGGATTTGAGCTTGTCTTCCTGACTCTAGGCCTTGTACACTATCCACTGTACCACCTAGCTGCCCTGTGATAGCCAGGAGACAAGCTAAATTCAGATCTCTTAATATACTGCCTCCTATGAAGTTTATACTGGAAATAAGGGGGTTATTGTAATTTTTGCAAATGGTATCAATTTCATCAATTAGCAGCTTCTCTTTCCCTCTTCGAAATAAGCTAAGCTTCAAGTTTGCATTTAGCTATTATGAGTACATGTGAGTAGTAAGATGAAAATTGTCAATAGCTTTTGAATACCTAACACATTGCCATAGAAGCCCCCATCCCACCTTCTGGCCGTCATCACTGAGAGAGACCCACCAGCTGACAGACTCAAAGCCTGGCTTCAGCAGTAATTCTGTTCCACGTATGGCCATGCATCAGCTCCCCTAAGGCTTAACTTTAAGATGCCTTTCTACCTGTCTCCCTTGTTCCTGATCTGGAATAGACTGTTTTGGTTTGCTGGCTTTGAAGGGGTATGGATTGGAGGTGTACTTTAGGGGGGTCTTGGAGCAGTGGTGATTTTGCCAGCAGGAGAAGAACTCAGAGCTCTCTGGATGGGTCTACAATTAATGAGTAGCCATTGTCTTAAATACCAGCAGAAAAGACATAGATTATCCTCTTGTTATCCTTGACATTTATAAACATAAATGTGTGTTAAAATAACTACTTAGCTCTTCTTAGTTTTCAGGGCTAAAAGGCCTGACAAATTCCACTTAGTGCTTTATTGTTATTAATTTCCATCATTTGTTGCTAGCCCCCTCAGGGACTGTGGTCTGAAATGGCTAAGGAGGAAGAAGAGAGAGACTTGGAGAAATTTCTCAAGAATGTGGATGAAATCTGTAAGTACTGGAAAATCACAAACAAATTAAGTTCTGCTTTTGGGAGTGGTGGTGGCTAAAAAGGAATTATTGCTTGGAGTTAGTTGCTGGGCCGCCTGACAGGTTTATGACTCTAAGAAAAAATGTAATTGAATTTAAACTGAAGGGGTATTGAGAAATTGAATGATATTCTAGCTTTGGGGCAATATTTTCTGGCTGTTAATTGGTACAAGAGAAGCTGTTAATGTTATGATTAGGATTCTAGTGTCAACTCTGTCTGTATTTAAGCTCCTTCTCCCTTAGTACAGGGCAAGAAAAAATGGTGGTTTCCCACTGTACCTTATACAGAGGGGGAATATTACCCTGTTAAGAGGACATCCTTCAAAGGTTGCAGTGGTTGATATCTGACAGCCTGCTATTTAAGAGAACATTCGTTTCCTTTTTGCTTCTGCAAAAGTATAGGCAGCACTCTTCCCTTATGGGCCAAAAGATTAAATGTACAATCATCTCATAGACTCACATGGCTGGCAAGGCCTGAAGAAATCATTTTGTCTGTTCTTATTACACTGGGCAAAATTCCCCCTAACTTAGTTAAAAGATTATTAAGAATCTCTTCTGGTTTACAAAGTACCAAAGATATTCTATAGTGTTAAAACTAGTAGTCACCTCTCTAAGCTTGAGAAAACCCTTTTTAGACTTAATAAAGGAAATCTTCTACACAAGAGAGATTAAGCCTATAGAACTCAGTTGCCCCCAAGAGGAGCTATCAGCCAAAGATGTGAATAGGTTCTAATTCATGGATAATAGATCCATGAATGGTTATAGCCTTTTTTGTTCTTAAAAACCATAATTAGGTCTCCCCTGTAGCTTTCTCCAGGCTAAATTATCCCTGTTCTTTCTTTACTGGAACTACTTACTCATTCTCATTTTTTCTTGTGAACCCATTTCAATAAGTCTATGAATTCCTATACCCTAGAAGATCTTATTAGTAGAGAAGGTTCTCTCCCCTTAAATTGTGCTTTTTCTGATCAGTACATGTCTAATTTCTCTTAGCCAATTTGATTCAGGGACTGAGTTCTGATGACATCACTGTTCGTGAGAGAGCCATGACCGAGGCAGAGAACAGACTGCAGCTTCCAGAGGATCAAGAGGAAGAAGAATGCAGGACCACTCTGAACAAAACAATGATTAGTCCTCCACAAGTTCCTGCAAAGGTTTCCTTTCTGTTATGGAATTAAATGGATAGTGGTAGATAATAGATCTGAGACACAAACATTGATGAAGCTAAAAGATTATTTTGCCACGTGGGCTTATGATGGGCCTGACAATTTTCCATAATTTAGATTTTGATTTTCTGATCTTTTTGTTCATCTTTAACAAGAGCATTGAGTTTTTCTTAATAAGCTTTAAGATTTGGCTCATTAAAAAAAATTTTTTTATGACTGGATAGTACTTGGTAACCATATGTAAAAGCCACGGTGCTTTGCTTATCAACTGATTCCACTAGTGAGTAGGGTTTGACTCATCTTTGGGAGCCTTTAACTTTCACAAACAGACCACAGCTTGGAACTGCCACTCAGGGTAATCTATATTAACCTTATTCTTTCATAGTGTAGCCCCATAGGAGCCAAATTTATGAATTGATTTCGTAATTTGTGTCATCCCAAGCAAATTGGGGTACTTTTGTATTTGATAGCAGGCTTCACAAATCAGAAAACTGAATTTAGCCCAGAGTAGTCCTGTTCATATAATTGATTTGACTTACCTTTTTGCTAGGCTACATAGAGCTCATGAAATTTTCTTTTCTTTTCTTTCATGGTGACTTGTGTGACCATCTGGAAAAACAGAATGTAGATGATACAAACCAAGGTAGGGCAGTATCTCTCTTCTTAATAAGTTTTGTTTTATTCTCGACAATTTTATTGATTCTACCTCAGCTTCAAGAATTGTAAGTCTAGCTTTCTGACCTGAGGAATTGTGAATAGGCAAAAACCTTTCCTATTGCTAGCAGGATCACTGTCAGTGGAGGTCTTCAAGGAGAGCCTGGTTGTAAAGATTTTAACGGCAATTGCTGTTCAGTTACAGGTTGGACTAAGTGGCCACAGGGTGCCTTATAGCCTTAATTTCTATGATTTTGTGACCTTCCAGCCTATTCTGCATTGACCTGGCAGTACTCTGGAATCTTCTTTCCTTATTTCCTCACCAGCCCTCTATAAGATGAGCCATATTTGTCTTTTACCTCTTGTGCCATTTCTTAGCTACCCAAAGGATCCAGGCTTTCCTTTTGCTGCTCAGCTCAGAGGCTCATTATTCTGCAAGGAATAAAAAAATTCTCTCCCCCAAAGAAAAACTATTTTAAAAGGCATAATTCAAATCTGACACACAGTCATAGCCATCATGTATAATAATACATCACATACATTACCATTTAATGTCAAATTAAGAAGATGTCAGCTTGGTGACTTCAGATGCCTGTGTGTGTGTGTGTGTGTGTGTGTGTGTGTGTGTGTGTGTGTGCGTGTGTGCGTGAGTGCACGTGTCTTTGCAGAAAAAGCATGGTTACATAGAGGAGCTTTCTTCTTTCTTTGAGCTAGAGAGGTGATTATAGAATTCTCATTTTTAGTTTAACCATTTAAACCCATCTCCTCTACTATCAGATGGCTTCATGGAAGTATTAGAGAAAGACGCCAGAGAACGAGCTCAGAGAAGAAAAGAAAACAAAAGCCTAGCAAATGGTAATGGTTGTAAAGGTTTGCCATCATTAGATGGGCTACTTTAGACTGAAAAAAAACTTGGAGAACTAAAATGGGATCCAAATATGAAGGCACTGTGTTCTCAGTTGGCTGGCTTATAATGAGCCCATGGAGAGAAAGTGCTGTTCAGCAAAGCTCATTTTTGAGGGTACTTTCTTCTCCCATCCAACATCATGGGAGGATTGGTTAAAGGAGTTGGGGATTCCTTCAACCCCAAAGAAGAAGAGATATTTGAGGCCCCTGCCAGCAGGTACTTGAGGAGTTGTGATGTAGAAGGGGGCTGAGACTCGTTCTACATGACCCTACCATACTGATCTCCAGGAACAGTGGGCATAAAGGGCAGAGAAGCAGATTTAGATTTAATATAAGGCAAAACTTAATAACAATTAAAGCTGTTGAAAAATGAGATGGACTGCCTAAGGAGAAAGTGTGTTTCTCCTTAATTGAAGTCCTCAAACCAAAGCTAGGTAATCCACTTATTGGGGATCATGTAGAGATGCCTCTTTCAAATACAGTTGGGATGAGTTAGTCTTTAGGCCTTCTTCCTCCAAGTGTGAAGATGTTGTTGTCTCAAGTCACATCTCCACAACAAAGGCTTTATCCAGAAAGTATCTGGGCTACTATTAGAGACAATAGAGGAGTCAGTAATTTCTTTTAATCCCCAATGCCATCAGTGTGGCTAAACAAAGTTAACAAGTACCACTGGCAGCCATAAGACATGGGGAGAGAAGAAAGTAAAGAGGCAAAAATGGGAGCAACTAGGGAGCTCATTGGATTGAGAGCCAGGGCTAAAGACAGAGGTCCTGGCTTCAAATCTGGCCTCTGACACTTCCTAGCTGTGTGACTCTGGACAAGTCACTTAGCCCCCATTATGCTTTCTGCCTTGGAACCAATACATAGTACAGATTCTAAGACATAAGGTAAGGCTTTTAAGAAAAAAGGGCCAAAAAGATGGCATAAAAGAAGAAATGATTTGAGACGAGGGGAGAGAGTGGAGCAAACAAAAGTATAGTTAGTGGGAAAACACTGTTTCTTTAGTGGCTGCACAATGGCATTGGTATAAATGATCACATATGTTCCAGCTGTCTCTGGGATCCTTGACACAGTTCACTTCTGAAGACTTGGTCTTTGTAGTCCATTCAAGGCGGGTTCAGAGTCTTCAAGTAAAAGGAGCATTCAGCCTTATAGGGAGGATACATAGTGAACTGAGGGTAGATAGAGGAAGGTTAACCTTGAGCATAAAATAAGATTATACCAGTCATTGACAAGTTAGAAAAAATGACAAGTCTTTTATTCTCAGAGAAGGAAGGTATGTTTAGGCAGCAGAGAGTGAGGATTTGAAGGATTTTCCCATTTAAAATGAGGGCTTATATCTGTGATCTCTGTTTTCATAGCCTTGAAAGAAAAAGGGAATGAAGCTTTTCTGATGGGTGATTACAGGACGGCTGTCCAGCACTACAGCCAGGGACTGAAGAAGCTCAAGGACATGAAAGTGCTCTACACCAACCGGGCCCAGGTCAGTTAACTCCAAGGACTTTTCTTGAAGCCACCTCTAGAGGCCAGAGTAATGCCACTGTACCCAGCTATGTCTTCCTTTTTTTTGAGTGGGTGACTTGGGCATTAACCAGAAAGAACTCCAGGGCCTCTGCCTACCTGAACCCCTTTATTTGATGTGTTGGGTATCACAGAATGGATTTTGCAAAGGACATTTCTCTAAAATAAATAAATGTGACTGTGTGCTGAATACTACTCAGTGCTAGGCAAGATACAAAGTTTGTATAGCACGTGGTCTCTGACCTTATACAGTCTGTTAGGTGGATAGCATATGGACTACTAACTAAAATATAAAATAATACACAATAAGTGGGTCAGAAAGGTGTGAAAAGAGGGGCTCCATGAAGTTGAAAGGGGAAAAGATTATCCTCAACAGGTATTGGGAAGAAGGCCTTGTCATAGCATTCAGAGACTTGGATTCTAGGAAGAGACCAAGACAACAGAATTGAGACATCTTCTGAAGATCGGATCAATAAGGCATTTATCTGATGGCTTATGCAGTAATTGGTGTTTTTTTCCCATAATAAGAAAGGAGGATAAAAGGAACTTCTTCCTCCTTGGATTTCTGTCATCATAGAAAGCCTACTTTTTGGAAGTCACCTAACTTACCTGTTAGTTTAAGATTCTGGAACCTGAATCGTCTTGTACCTAGTGGTACTAGAGCTAATTACTTAGGGATTTAGTTTCTGGAGCCCTTTCTCCTTCCCTGCTCCTCCTTCTTTAGTCCTTCACTCATTGCAATAATTCCTCTGAGGAACTGATGTAATAGACAGGAAAAATACTGAAAACAAGACATGGAAATGCTGAAAGTAGAAGACTGATATTATAGTCACAATGATAAATGAAATCATGTAGAGTACAGTATAATCTCATTAGTTCAGATGCCATTAGTAATTCAGACACAGACTAAATTAAAATTTACCTTTGCTTTATCTCTGAAAAAAGTGCTTTAAAAAGAAATGGAGAATGTAGACAAGACAGCAGAAGTTTGCTCCTTGATTTGTTGTCTGATCTCCCCAAAGAAATTATAAGCTCTTTGAAAACAGCTACTTTTGCCTGGAGAGAGCTATGTAAAGAGGGCCAGCTTATTTTTATAGCCTAATTAGCACAATACTGGGTACATTGTAGTTCAACAGTAAATACTTATTAATTTGAATCAATTAAGGAATGGTTAGCCTGCTCTAGAAAATCCAGTTCAAATGTTAAAGTACTTTTGAATTACTGTATATAAATAACTGATGTGCTAATTATAAAGCTTTCTTAGGTACCATTAAGGCAGATCTATAAAGAATTCTACTTGCTAACACATTTTTAGCCTGGCTTTTTATAAGGAGAGTTCCCAGATGATCTTATAGTGTGGTAAACTTTTATTTAGGACTTTGAAAGTATCTTCCTTTGGAGGTTTTAAGTATACCCTGAACCTCCTTCAGAAGACTAAGAATATTTCCTGATTGTTTCATTGAAGATTGTTTAATTGACTGGCTCAAACTTTTATGGGATGGACTATTTAGAGAGGCTTATTAAAGGTGGCTATCTTTCATATTAATCTACAAAAAGAGTCTTCATCATATACTCAACTCTTAGAATTGTTTATAGGCTACTATTTATTCTATTAAGTATTTTCATTTCTCATGAGATGAAACAAAGGTGGTCCTATGACAGATATGTGAATTCAATCAATCAACAAACAACATTAATTGCTTACTATGTGCCAGTCACTGTTAAGTACTGGAGATGCAAAGCCAAAATTGAAATAGCCTTTCCCCTCAAGAAGCTTACATTCTCCTGGTGGAGACAATTTGTAGATCCATATAGACGTATATTCAAAATCACACCAAAGTGGAAGCATGGGAACCATGGGAAGGCACTAACACCAAGGGAGACCCCTTGTAGAACATAAGTTTTGAGTTTAGTATTGAATAATATCAGAGATTCCAAGAGGCAGAGGATGGGGAGAGAACACTCCATGTATAGGGGTCAGCCAGTACAAAGACAAAGAGATCAAAGATGGATTGCCATCTGTAATGTAAGCTGGGCCAAAGTGTTTCGAAAGGAGTAGAATATGAAAAGACTGGAATGATAGGAAAAGTCTAGGTACAAAGAGTTTTAAATGCCCAACGGAGGGGTTTATATATGCTCCTAGAGGTAATAGGGAGCCACTGGGATTCATTGAGTAGATAAGTGATACAGTTAGACCCACACCTTAAGAAATCACTTTAGCTTCTTGGTGGAAGGTGGTTTGAAGTGAGGAGAAACTGGAAACTCCAGTTTCTCCTCACTTCAAACCATCAAAAAACAATACTATTGCAATAGGCTTGGTAAGTAGGGATGGAAGCCTTAAGTAGGGTCAGAGAAAATGAGATGTTATGGGGATAGAAACAACAAAATTTTTGCAACTGATTGAATATATAGTGTGAAAGTGAGGATTCAAGAATGATTCCAACATCTGGAATTTTATAATCCTGAAAGCTTATATAGAATAAGGGAACCTTTTTCATCCACATCTGTGTAAAACCCTACATACAAACTGTTATATCCTTGTATTTCCGTGGAGCGAGAGCAGTCAGAGACTGATTTGGGGTGGGGGGACGGTACCCTCAAGAGTATATCTAGATAAAACCTGGGAGTGCTGTGCCATAAACCAGATATTTAAAAGTAACAAAATTGTAATTGTTTAAAAATGTTTAATTCCAACCATTCAGCAATGTAGACTAACCTCAGCTTTAAGTTATTTAGCTGTTAATATACTCTAATTTTTATAACTGAAGAGTCTCATTATGTATAAAAATATTCTGCATAAGGAAAAGTGGTGAAAAGCTGTGATGAAACAACTCCTTTTCCATTTTAACCTAAGAAGTATTTCTTTGGAGAAAAAATAGACACACACTGTAAAGCCTGGTGTTAAAAATTGTTTGAACCATTGACTATTTTTAAAAATCCTTGTCAATATGCACACAGTGTTATAGAACACTTAATAAGGACCCTTTGAATCATGTTGCTCTGTGCTGAAGAGAAAACCTACCTTTTCATCACTTTGTTTCTCTCTTAGAGCTAATGTTATGATCAATAGATTGCTAGTGTAATTTAGATAAGTTTGAAGTTTAATTGCCATTTGGAAAATGTACGTCTATTTAAGATAGTAGATTGTAAGATAGTAGATAGTAAGATTGTAGAGAAACAATACAGAATGAGAAACTCGTAAGCATAGGGGGGGAAAGACCATGTCTTGAAAGTGGGACACCCTATATTGATTTTTTTTCAGATTCCCCATCCTGAATAATAACCACATGAAATCATGGCTGTGGCTGTCTGGAATAGATGGTCACCTCTTCCTCACATGCCCTGACTTTTAAATGGAAACAGCAGACACCAAAAGAAATGGAGGGTGCTTTATGGAACAGAGAGCTCTAAAGTCATCTTCTTCAATTAGGCCATAAACCAATTTAATGGAAGCACCACATCTCAGGTTCCTTTCCATCAGAGCAAGAGCTGCCCTGCAGAAATTTATCAGTCCAAGCTGTTGCTTGATTTTTTTTCCCCAAGCCCTTACCTTCCATCTTAGAATCAATTCTGTGTATTGGTTGCTAAGCAATGGGGGTTAAGTGACTCGCTCAGGATCACACAACTAGCAAGTATCTAAGCTTAGATTTGAACCCAGAACCTCTCATCTCTGGGCCTGGTTCTCAATCTACTGAGCTACCCAGCTGGCCCCTTGGTGCTTGATTCTTGATGTGTGCTTTTCTGTGTAACATCCCTCCATCAAACACTGCCCTTAGTTTCTGTGTAACATCCCTCCATCAAACACTGCCCTTAGATAGGACAATCTGTGTGAATATCTTTTTATGTCTGCTTCCCTTTATATCTTTTCTGTTTCTAAAAGTCTCTATCTGTGACTTGGATTACAGGCATACCTGTCTTCTAGTATCACTTCTCCTGCTGGCAGACCTTAGAGTAGTCACTTAACCTCTTGACACATCAGTCTCCCCTTCTCTGAAGAAGGATAATTCCCTGTTTCCTCAGGTGACAGAGAGCTCTTCAAAGAAAAAGTGTCCCACATATGGACTCACATGATGGAGAACATGATCAGTCATAGCAGGGACAGCAGTGGGGTTTTGTTTTCTGGTCCTTCCCCCTGCTCTGCCTTTGCCTTATTTGCATTCTAGGCTTTGGGGAGAGACATGTTCAGGGTACAATTTGGGGAAGGTCACAGAGTATCCTTAATTAAATTAATTAAGTTCTCTAAAATATGATTTAGAGACAATCTAATCATCCTTTTATTTTTAGAAATGAAGAAACTGATACTGAGAGAGGGACCACCAATATACCAAAATCTTAAGTGTTCCTAAAATGCTCATGAGTATAGAAATCCACGTGTCATTTTCATTCCCAAGAAACACTTTGAGCCAGAATGCCCCAAAGCAAAGCTGGGAGCCTCTCCTCTTCGGGGCTTTCATCCCTTGGCAGAGTCTTGCATGTGAGTGCCCCTGCCCCTTGCTGGAACCTGGCATCAGAGCATCCAGGTGACCATTTCATCTAGGCCATTGAGCTTTCTGGAGCTCTTGGTTTCTGCAATCTTAGCCCAAACCTTCCAAAGGAGGAGATAACAGCTGGACTCCGGCTTCTCTTGCAAGCCTCTGGTTCCATTCTGTAAACCAACCCCCCTCCAGGTGGCATTGAGACAGGCCCTGTCTTTGCCAAGGTTCAGTGACTGTTTGTGCCTCAGAGCTACTCAGCTCATTCTGCGTGACCAATGCTTCCTCTCACAGCCTTTGTGTTGTTGCAGGCTTACATAAAACTGGAAGAATACGAAAAAGCACTGGTGGATTGTGAATGGGCTCTGAAGGTAAGAGGATCCTCTCCCTTTTACCAGAAGGCAATCTACCTGGACAAGATAGGATTTAGGCAGCCCCATGCTAGACTGAAATAAACCGACTTATCAGGGTTGTGTGTGCAGAGGCGGAACCTCTAATCCTAAGTGGGCTCCCAGCCCTGCCAGTCGTGCTCTAGTGTCAAGTGTAGAACTCTTCCCCACAAGATCATATTTTTTCTCTAGCCCTAATCATTTGTAAATTTACTATACCACCTCCCTGTTTTGAGGAGAATTATCGGGAGAAAGAATTTCTATTATTCAGCCTTTCTGCCTGTCATGCTTCAGGCATAGTGCTGCCGTATGTGGTATTTTCTTGTTCTAAAATTCTATAATTCTTTGATCCTCCTGAATTTATCATAATAGGCAGTGAAGGATGAAATTGAAAGGGCCTCTTAATAATAAAATGATATGCCCACCTGCTGTTATTTTATTTCAAGTGTCTTGGTATTTAAATAATCTTTAATCAGTCAATCAACAGGCATTTATTAAGTACCTACCATGTGCCAGGCACCCTACCGGGCACTGAGGATACAAATAGAAAGAGTAAGACAATTCCTACTCTCAAGGAGCTTACATTTGAATAGGGGAAACAACAAATATATAAATGCTTTTTAGGATAAGCATAAAATAATTAATTCAAATAAATACCAAGCAGGCAAATAGAAGATAGTTTAGGAGAGAGGCCATTAGTAGATGGGGTTGGGGAGAGGATCAAGAAAGGCTTTATGTTGAAAGGTTTGCTCGAGTTGGACCTTGAAGAAAGAGGAATCTGTGAGGTGAGGAGGGAAGGAGTGATTCCAGGCATGGGAGATGGGCACTGCAAAGGTGTAGAGGTGGGAAGTAGGGTACTGTTTGTGAAAAAGACAGGGAGGAAGTTGGCTTGGCTGAATCTCAGAGTGTCACTGGGAAAGTAATGTCCAATGAAGCTGGAAGGGTAGGCTAGGCCCAGCTGTGAAGGGATTTAAGAACAGAAGCATTTCCATTTTGTCCTAGACACAATTGGATAATAAATTCTATCCACCCCAGAGCCCAGTGTAAGATTTTACAATCTTAGCCCAATTTTGTGCACACCCAGGGGTTTCAGCAAATATTTGAAGGGGCAAGTTAGAATCCTTATCAAGTGACTTATATAAAATACCCCCTCAAAAAATAATTTGCTGATATCTAAGGTTGAACGACTTTTTCAGTCTGTAAAAACACTTGCTATTAAGGTTTTCTTTGGGGGGGGGTTCCCATTAGTAGAGTTACAAGAACTGTCTAAGGTTGACTATCAAACACAGCTCAGTTTCAGTTTCTACTTACTCTATCTTTTGGGATTCGTGGGTTCTTTTTATCCAAATGAAAAGAAGGGAGGTAAAGAAACCTTCTTGAGCTGTTCCATTACCAAACCTTAAAATTCCAGTCTGAGTTCTGTTCAACTTTTGCCAGAGTGGATTTCATTCCCTCCTGTACAGGTAGCTAGGCACTCTCGCTGGGCCACCAGGCATCCTTCTCTATTTGAACATGAAAAGTATAAAAAGGGCAATCACATTTTCATGTTGATTTAGTCTAATACAGTGATGGGCAAACTATGGGCCACGGGCCAGATGTGGCCCCCTGAAATGTTCTATCCAGCTGCCCAACATTATTTCTAATCTGAGGAATATAATGATTAGGATACAATACAATGAAACTTTGAAAGAGTTGCCCTAGAAACAGACTGACAGATGAGCATTTCCTTTCCTTTGGCCCCCTCTTTAAAAAGTTTGCCCATCACTGGTCTAATATATTGATCTGTTTGCAAAATAATTAACAGGGAAATCAAGGCAAATCAGGCCTGATTTGGAGTATACTTTTTAAAAATAGGACAGTAGTTAAATTTGTTAAATGCCTAGTGAAGTTTTGAAGGTATTTGAAAACTTTTGGAGGATAGAAAAGGAAATTATAAAAAATATGATCAATCAACAAGTATTAAGAGTTTACTGTGTGCTAGGCACTAGAAATACATATACTATGATTGAAACAATCTCTGTTTGCAAGGATTTTACTGTATTCTCCATACATATAAAATTGTAGCTAGGTGGCTCAGTGGATAGATAGCCAGGCCTGGAGACAGGAGATCTGGGTGTAGGGGAAAAGATACTAGTTCTATTTTGAACATGTTGAGTTTGAGATAACTCATGGACATAGTCTGACATATCCAGCAGTATCAAAGCTCAGGGGAGAGACTCATTTGGAGTCATTGTCCTAGAGATGAGTCCAGTGCCGGCAGAAGTGGACACACATGGATGTTGCTATTGTTAAACTCTCCCAAGTAATTTGCACACTGCTGTACATCTCAGGTATTTCTTCTAATAAGAAAAATTCCTGCTGACCTCAGGTGAGCGGAAGTCTAGGCATTTATAAACAGAAATAGTCATGGCAGTGTAAAAATCTCCTATTCTGGAATTTCTGAGGCCCTCAGAATTTTGTGTCAGCAAGTTACTTTCCCATTTTAATTTCTCATTATCGCTTTTTAACCAGTATGCCCTAGGCGAGGTTTAAAATTTTGCCTCTCCATGTTCCTGGACACTCACTGGAAGCTTTGAGCTTTCAGAAACAGGTAAGACTCAGCATCAGCAGCACAGAATAAATCGATATAGAAGTGCCACAGAAAGTTGACTTTAGGGGCATTCAAAAGAAGCAGCATTAAGAGATGCCCTGCATTGTTTTCCCTGGATAACGTGTCCTGGACAGGCAGCTACTTTGCTCCCCCTACTTTCAGCTCTAAGTAAAAGGCTTCTCATTTGCTTCTTGATTGGCATGTTGCTCAGTGATGGAGAGCCATTTGATATGGCTGAGCTCCTTGCTGGGTAACATTTGAAGCAGAGAAATGTTGTGGAAAGAGTGCTGGATGTGGATTCTAGGAAGTGCAGGTTCGGATCCCACCTCTGATTCTTTCTGGTTGGTTGTATGATGGAGTGAGTCACCTAGCCAACACGAGCCTTATTTTCCTTCTCTGCAGCACAGGGACAGTAATGATAGTACCCACTTCCCAGACATGAGAAGCAAGTAAATCAGGCACCAAGCATGAATTAAATAGTACCTCCTGCCAGTCAGGCATAGTGCTGGGGGCGGGGTTCAGGCACAAAGGTGAGATGGTCCTTGCTCTACAGTAACTTATACTAGGGTGAACCATCATGCTCACAGATAAATACATCCATTATGAATGTAAAGTATTTTGCAAGCCTAAAAATATTCTATAAGTTTCAGTTATAACAATCATAATCATAATTATTATTTGATTATTTGGTCACTTATACAATTGTTTTGATAATGTCTGACTCTTATTTGGGGTTTTCCTGGCTGAGATATTGGAGTGGTTTACCATTTCCTTCTCTAGCTCATTTGACTGATGAGGAAACCGAGGCAAACTGGGGTAAGTGACTTGCCCAGGGTCACCCAGCTAGTTAGTGTCTGAGGCCAGATTTGAACTTTACCACTTAGCTACTCCTAATTTGGTCATAGGCACAGATATAAGCGTTGTCAAATTTGATTTAGCTATCCTGAGAACTAAAAAAATAATTTCTCTTAGTAACACGATAGCCAGGTAATTATCAGGAGCTAATTAATGACTTAGGAATCAGCTAGATGGCTCAATGGATAGAGAACTGGGCCTGGAGTCAAGAAGACCTGAGTTCAAATCTGACCTCAGATACTTATTAGCTTTATGACCCTGGGAAAGTCATTTAACTTCTTTTTGCCTTAATCCACTGGAGAAGGAAGTAACAAGCCACTCCAAGAATTCTACCCAAAAAACCCCATTGACAATTTTGATGCTATGGTCCATGGGATCATGAAGAGTCAGACACAGTTGACAAATGAATGAAAAATAATGACTTTAGTTCCAGCAAGTGGCATTGGATGGGGGGGTCTGGAAAATAGAAAAACCCAAGTTCTAATCTCACTTCTGGCATATCCTGATTGCCTGACCTTGTGGGACATTTAACCTCTCATTGCCCTAGGTAACTCCAAGACCCCAGACTGCAGAAAAGAGACCTGGATAAGGGGACTTGATTCATCCGGTCAGCATTGGCAAAGTATTGGCATGGATGCCAAGCCAGCATGGTGGGGAGTGGGGGGAGCTGCTCCATTGCCCCTCTTCCCAGTGTCCATGGACATTTCTTGCATGCTCCGTACCTCTGTCCAGCCACCCAAAGCAAGCACTTCCTCCTTCTACTCTCTGGGGTAATGAAGGGGACTCACAGGCAGCTTGAAGTTGAGTTTGAGTATGTAAACTCAAAAACGTTTGCCAGTGCTGATCTAGGTGTTCTCTATGCTAAAGAAGTCACAGGTCCAGTCTCTATTTCTGTCCTTTGTAATGGCTCACTGAATTCTGAAGCATGTTCAATCATTCTTTTTTGTACAGTGTGATGAAAAGTGCACAAAAGCATATTTCCACATGGGAAAAGCTCACCTGGCCCTGAGGAACTACAGAATGGTAAGTGCTAGGAACTTTTCCATCACACATTGTTGTGTGGAGATGCAAAGCATGGAATCCCTGCAAAGGTACAGGGACAGCCTCACCCAGAATTCCAGGGGCAGGGATTCCATGCTTTGCATCTCCACACAACAACATTTAATCCCAGTTAATATGCCTTTCCTCCTTAAAGGAGGAAGGAGATGAAATGGGAAATGTTCCACCTAAGTTATTCGGGTATAATTAAACAGACTTTAAATTCTGCCCACTGAAAATTAGTTTCATGCTTTTTGAAAAGGAAAAAAATTTTGCCCCCTTCTTTTATGAGTTCTTTTTAAAAAATTATAATACTTTATTTTTTCCCAATTACAGGTAAAAACAATTTTAAACATTCATTTTTTTAAATTTTGAGTTCAAAATTCTCTCCCTTCTCCCCACTTTCCCTCTCTTATTCCCTCCTATCCTTCCCTGCTCTTTGTGATGGTAAGCAATTGGATATAGATTTTACATGTGCAATCATGTAAAACATCTTTCCATATTAGTCATTTTGTGGAAGATATCTATGAGTTCTTTCTTGAGTTCATCTCCTGCTATGGTGCAGATTAAGTATTTGACCATCTAAGGAAATGAACTCAAAGGATCCCCAAATAGCAGGCCTCCTCATGTTCTCTCACTGGCAATTTTCTGTTGCTACCATCCAAGGACTCAGCTCTTTTTCCTCTAAAGACTTCAGAGCTTTGATCTCTATCCATTACTGCTTCCTTATACCCTTTCCCAATGATGAGTTCAGCATAACACATAGTCAAATGGTCAGGCTTTAAAAGCCTCTGGCACATTATATAGAGACTTTGGGACACAAATGATATACAGTCAGGTAAAACTAGTGGTGCATAGCTTCATGACTCAATTCCATTTGGAAGGGGGGGTGGGAAGTGAATAAGCACTTAAATAGCACCTACTATGTGCCAGGCACTGTGTTATGAACTTTACAATTATTATTTCAATTGATTCTCACAACAACCCTTTAAGGTAGGTGCTATTATTATTTCTATTTTACAGTTAAGGAAACTGAGGCAACAGAGGTTAAAAGACAAGCCCAGAGTCACCCAGCTAATAAGTATCTGAGGTTGGATTTGAACTCAGGTCCTCCTAATTCCAGGCTCAGAGCTCCTCTCAGTTTAGCAGGGCTTAGCATGATAACCATGCTCTTAGAGTTACCTCCAATTTTATTTCTTGCTGTTACCCCTATTTCTACCTGTTGGGTAGTGTGGTAGCCCAAGGACTGTCCTGGGAGCTCCTGGGCCCTCAGCTTAGCCGGCTGCCAGAGCTCCATCTTCCCCTTGTTCTGAGGTGTCAGCTCAGCGCCTGCCACGTGCACCTGGGCTTCTCTTGGCCCTGATGCTCGGGCGCTGCTGCAGGAACTGGACAGCTCTCATGGGCAGTCTGACTCCCCAAGAAACTAGAGGCTGTCCCCTTAGGCCTAGGCTGCACCTCACCACAAGCAGCCCTGGCACTCCTCGTGCCTGCAGTCTCCCAAAATGAGTGCTTTCCCATGCCCTGCACCCTGGCAGACCCATTCAGCAATGCCCACTACCCTCCAGGAAACCTTTTCTTGATTACTCCATGAACCTGCTAGGCTGCCAGGAGGACCAACTTTGGATTAGGGCCTGGGTCTGGCATAAATGAGCATTGTGACCCCAGGCTTGGTGTTCCCCTATGTGAACTGGGAATGACGACAGGATTGCAAGTAGCTGGGTCACGGAGGATGTGTAAGGACTGCTTGTGATCCTCCAAGCACTCCCTAACTCAAGCTACACACTCTTTTCATCCTGCTCCTTTCTCCTTCTCAGTGTTTCCCGTTTCCAAGTACTTGGCCTGGGTGTCCAGCAGTGTTTACTTGGCACAAACATCAGTGTGGCAAATGCTAATATCTTAGACTTCAGGGAACTCCAAGGCATCGTGGCATCATGGAAAAATAATAGGCTCAGAGCTAGCAGAACTGGGTTCCAGTCCTGCCTGTGATGACTGGCTGTGGAGCCTTCAGCATTTGGTCTGTTTCCTTCTCTGTACGTTGGAGATGGCACCCCTCTTATCCCAGAGGTAGCATAGGAAAATCATTGTGTAAAGAGTCTACAGTGCTGCCTAAAGGGGAGCTGTTATTGTGGAAGTTACATACATCTTTGAACCCTGGTTCTGCCCCTTCTCACATGCCCACAGAAAAGTCACCTCCCTTCTCCTAGCTAGCCTGTCACCTTGGCTGTAAACTGCCCTCCACTCTGGTCCGTGCATTTCTGACCCTCCCACCTGATCCTTTGACTTGTTTTGTAATTGTTTCTGCCTCAGCCACCTGAGATCTCCTCAGAAATCACCTCTTCGGGGAGAGCTTCCAAGAAGTCTCCACAAATAGGCTGTTCTGTCTCCTCCATGCTGAGTAGGTCCCGACTTCCTCCCAGGCTGGGGCGGAACAGGGACCTGGCAGCAAATAATTAAGAAACCCAGAGAGGCCGCAGTCTGGCCTTTCCTGTCATCACCGTTCCCCACCACTAACCTGCAAGTTCTTGTTTCTTATTTCCAGGCCAGGCAATGCTACCAGAAGATCTTAGAAATAAATCCCAAATTGCAAACCCAAGTGAAAGGTGAGGCTGTCCCCACTAACCCTCTCCCCTTGAGCTTTATTATCTCCTGTTTTTATTCTCCCCTTTTGATGCAGTGTTAACTCTGCATGCCTGCTTCACCTGCTTCCCACATTCCATTCCTCTGATGTTTGTCTCTTTCTTCTTTGGGACTGAGTCACCTTCTTTCCTGCCCTCAGCTCTTCTCCATTACCATCTTCCCTAGTCTTTTCTGAGTCACCCTGAAACCTCCCTGATGCTTTTAGCCTCTGGTTGTGCACACCTCTATCACGTCTCTTCTCTTGGATGAACCATTGTTCTCATTGAAAAAAAGATGTTTATCCTTTCTATTTCTGACTTTCCAGCTTGGGAAGGGGTTGAGAGGTTGGAGAAAGGGACAGGAGAAGATCCACTGAGGGGAAAAAAACAATTTTTGTGTTTTGTTTTTCCAAGATTCTCTCAATAAAGTGGACCAAAAGGAAAAAGCTGAATTACAAGAGAAAATAGCCCTAGAGGAGCTGGAGTCAGGAAAGGAATCGGCGGTAACCACCAAGAACCTGCTCAAGTCCCTCTCTAAACCTGATCAGACCCCTTTGTTCTATGCAGGGGGTTTGCAGCTTCTCACGGAACTCATGAAAGATTGTGAGTTCAAAATATATATATTCTTTTAGTCTTGACTTAATTTCCAACCTAAGGATCATCTGTCAAGGTTATATTAGCTCATGTTTCTAGAGTTTTAGGTCTTGTTTTATTATCTACAAAGTTTTCTTTAAAAAATAAAAGCCCTGAGAAGTAAGTATTATATTGTAGTTTTTATTTTTATTTTTCAGTAGTTTTCAGTCATGTCTGATTCTTCATGATCCCTTGTGGGATTCTCTTGGCAAAGATATTGGAGTGGTTGGCCATTTTCTTCTTCAGCTCATTTTATAGATGAGAAAAAGGAGGCAAATAGGGTTAAGTGATTTGTCCACCGCTAGTAAGTGTCTGAGGCTGTATTTGAGGCCTACTACTCTGTTCACTGTGCCACCTAACTGACTACATTCTTCTCTTATACAGCTAAGAAACTGAGACTTGGAGAGATTTTACTCAGTCACAGCTTTTACCCAAGGTGGCAACTAAGAATGGTAGATCCAGAACTCATACTCAGATCTTACATCTCCAACTCCAGCACTATTTCCACAATTCTACATTGCCTCTCATATGTTATATGAAAACCTCTCAGGAGAATAAAGGTTTTAATGCAAGCTTGCCTTAGTTGATATGAATTCATTCATTTATTCAGTGACTAGAATTTGACTTGTGCAGCTGGTGAGGCGATATTATCAGGATTGTACATACTAATGCGAAGGCTTCCAAACTACAGAGAGTTACTTGTTCAACTAGATGGAGTATTTGGCCTACTTTTTGCATACAGTACAGAATGTGTTCAAGCCTGTTCTCCTTGGCCTGCCCTGCTGTTTTGTGAAGATTATGAGTTCTTTAGATTTTTAGAACAGCGGTGAGACAAATATTTTAGGAACAAATGGATTTATCAGTTTTTCTTGTATAACTTTTCTTGTCATTTTGGGAAACCCTTTAAAGATTACGAAATGGTGGATTATATAGATAACCTACAGTACCCATCTCCTACTTTTCTTTAGCAAATAATGTTACTGTAATATGATGCCTATAATTTTTTTAATCAGTGTAAAGGTATTTTTTTTATTCTCAAAGTGTTATCTTGGTGACCTTGATTTCATATTCATTTTCATCTGGCTATGTTTGCCATCAGCCAGATGTTGAGAGAACTGACACAGTTATCTTTGATTTGTTTTAGGCACAGAACAAACTTTATTTAGAACACATAATGGATTCAGTATCATCAATGACAACAGAATCATAAAACGGTAAGGCCACTCCCCCATGAGAAGGACAACAGGGCATGACAATCCACATGCACAATTATTTTTCAAGGAAAAATTTGTGAAGTTTGTAGAAAATAATCAAAAATTAATAACAGCAGCTTTCTTTGAAAATCAGATTGCCTTTAATTTGCTAAATATCAAATAATGATGGGCTTTTTTGTTAAGCAGTGAAAATGAGTGCCTCTTGTACCCTGGTCTCTAATAACTGCTTTAGGAAGAAAGAAGCAAAATAATTTCCCAAAACAAGAATCTGAGTTCTAGGAATTTTGTCACTTCTCTCTCTCTTGCAGAATTATTTTTGATATTTAAAGACAACCATTCTCAAAGATTTCTGGGATATATATACATATATGAATAAATGACTATTTACTCTTCAAGTTGTATTGATAAAGTCAGTGAGTTCCTTATGTCAATATTGAGTCCCACTGTAATTTCTTTGGAAAAAAATATCCAAGAGTTAATTCCCTGTAATTAATGGCACAGCTATCAGGTATTTCATTTGAAAAATGGCACCCTATAGAACTTGATGTAATATAGTGGATTCTTTAGATTTGACCATCTGCTGTAGGCCAGAATCATAAAAGCACCAGAAGACTCCATTTGACCTGATCAAGACTCTCTGATGGCATTGATAGGTCCATGTGCAGCTTCCTCATCACTTGTGAGAATAGTTTTCCCCATTCTAGCTCAAACTCTTCCTTAAATTTACCTTTCTAACTTGAAAAACACATTAAGTAAAGAGTTCTTCATTTAGTCACTTTTAAGGCTTATGCCAGAGACCCTAGAATCTTTGGGTTTGTTTTTAATGCCTTCTTCCCAGGTTTTAATGGCTTCATTCAGAATCTTAACATTTTTAAGTAATGTTAATCACTTTTTTATCTTCTTTTTCCTTATTTTGTCTCTTGGAATATTTTTTTAAAAAGATAACCGATTAGTCAAATTTTACTCTGAATCCTCAAATCACTGAATTTAGGGAAGTCTGGAGATTAAAAAAAATCAGATGAAAACAATTCTGATTTCCAGATTTAATCTTTTAATTTCCCTTATTTTCCTAATTCAGGTGTTTTGTAACAGAAGGAAAAAATGGAGTTGAAGAGGCTCTTTGTGTTTCTGTTCTCAAACTCTGGAAAGCAATATGCGATGGGAATGGTAAGACCAAGTAATTACCCTTAATTATTGCTAATGCACCATGAATGTGGCAGGGACTACATTTGGCAGAATTGCTTCCTGGAGGAAAAGTGTCTAGACCTGAGCATGCTCCAGAGACCTGTGAGTTGAGCTCTTTTAAGCTGCATCTGGGACTAGTGAGAGCCTCACTGTTCCTTTGGGGTCCCTAAAGAAGATAGCCCTGAAGTTCAGTGTCAGAATGCTGTGTATAATTGTTTTTGGAGCCTTGTGGCTATGGTCACCTAGGAGATGCTGTTGCTTCTTTTATATTAGTGTTTTCCCATCATGCTCTGGTGTTAGGAAAGTTTTCCATCTCCTAATATTAGTGTTCCTTTATGTTAACAACCATAGTATACCTTTCAGCTACCTTAGGCATATGGTCATCCCTCCACAGTCTTCACATGCTGCTTAATGAATAAAGTTGATTAGGTTATTTGATTAAATTTGCCTATGTAGCTACAGTTTAGCATATTAGAATTTGGGAAATAGATTTCTTTGTGTCTCAATAATATATTATTATCAAGTTAGTGAATTCAAGCATGTAAATATAACTAATCTAACTAGTGTTCATATCTATTTCTCCATCTTTCCTTTTTTTTTTTTTTTTTTTTTTTTTTGCTTATTATGGAATACCCTAAGAAGTCTCATTCTTGGTGAAAACATAGCAGGTTCAGAAGTAGGACATAGTGTCCCAGAAAGCTAGGGAAAAAACCAGGCAGAACCTTTCCTTAAAGGAATTATCCCATTATCACCATCATCATTACTAATACCAGCAAACATCTATGGAGCTGTTTTTCCATGCAAGTGATTATGTTGCCTGGGACCTTTGTTTCTTATTATGACTATATCTCCAAGAGCCCATATCATTGACCCTTCAGGGCCCAGCATAGTCTTTGGATACCACTTCTTGTTTTCGTAGAGTTGAAAGGAAGCTTGGAAAAACTTTTCTTTTATTAGCCTAACTGAGATAATATTTGTTAAGCACTTGGCTTAACAGGGTCCGGAACATAGTAGGCTTATTCACTTCCCTACTTTCCCCCTCCCCCTATCACTTAGATCGCTAAACAAATATTTAATATATAAAAGTACTTAATATATAAAAATGAATGTGAATCAAGATCCACCAGTGTTCTAGTTTATTATCATTCTAATTATCAGAAGTTTTTCCTTAGCTGAACCCAAATTTGCCTTTTTATAATTTCTACCCATTGTTCCTACTTTACCCTCTGGAGCCACACAGATTAAGTCTGATTCTTATTCCTTGTCATAATCTTTCAAATTGCTATAACATTTCCACTAAGTTATCTCTCCTCTGGACTAAAGATTGCCAATTCCTTTAACTGATCTTAATAATTGTGTCCTTAAGGCCCTTCACCATTCTAGTCACCCTCTAATTACCTTCTAGTTGAACAATTTGCTTCCTAAAAGTAGCACTAAACCTGAACCCAGTGCTTTAAATGTGCTCTGACCAGAGCTGAAAACAGAGACGCTAACTCTCCTCTGGTTTTTCCTGGGCACTCAGCCTTCCCTGCCCATATCACGCCATTGACTTATATGGGTTTTGCACTTCATTCATGCTGCCTTAATCCCAGATAGTTTTCAGATGAATTGCTGTCTGGCAGACATCTGCCCATCTCATACTTGTGCTACCACTGGCCTACAGAATTCAGGATTTTACATTTATTTTACATTTACTCCTATTAAATTATATCTTACTAAGTCTGTCCCTGTACTATGTGGAACCTGTCAAACTCTTTTTGATCTGACTTTCTCATCCATTACATTAGCTATCCTTCCTAGCTGTGTGTCATCTGCAGCATACCCTCTATTCGTGAAAAATATAAGACAGCACAGGATCAAGCCCAGATCTCTGGAATGTTACACTAGAGATATCCTCATCAGCTGACATTGAGCCATTAAGGTCCACTTTGAGATTGCAGCCATTCAACCAGTTCCAAACCTATCTATCTCTTGTACTGCCTAGTAGCCCAACATCTGTGCATATTTTCTATAAAATTACCCAGTATTTTTTCTAATGCTTTACTAAAATCTGAGAAAACTCTGTCTATAACATTGTCCTCATCCATCCATCTGGAAACCCCATCAATAAAGGAAATTATGTTATTTTGGAATGACTTTTTGTTGATATGCTGGCTTTTTTGCAATCACTGCTTCAATTTCTAAATGTTCATTGCTTAATGACACCTTCAGTAATTTCCCCAAGAATAGAAGTTAAGTTTACTGGCTTATAGCTTGTAGACTCCATTCTCTTCCTTTGGGGCTCTGCTCAGGTGAAATCTGGCTGACTATAGTTTGCAGTGCCACATTTTAGGAAATGCATTGATTACCCAGAATGCATCCAAAAGTGGGGACCTTGGATGATGAAGGGTCTCAAGATCATGCCATATGAGAACAGTTAGAAGGAATTGGGAATGTTTAACCTGGAAAAGAGAAGAACCAGTTAAGTTATAGAGGGCATATCCCATTTGGTGGATAAGTTGGTCTAGGTCCATGTTGGTGAACCTATGGCACATGTGCCAGAGGGGGCTGCTCTCCCCCTTTCCACCATGCTTGAAGACATTTCTCACATGACCCACCCCTCCTCCCAGGAGCCCAATAGGAGCACTTCCTCCCTCCCCTATCAGGGGTAAGGTGCTAGCTCACATGTGGTATGAGGGTTGCAGTTTGGGCAATCAGTCTCTAAAAAGTTCACCATCACTGGGCTAGGTGATCCCTGAGGTCCTTTCTAATTCGGGGTTTCTGTGAATCTAGAATAGAAAAGGAACATGATAGTCCTGCTATTTATGGTGCCCTGACCAGATTATATCTAAAGTGTTAGGGCTATTTCATGATACCATATTTTAGAAAGGGCATTAAGTTGAATGGTGTTCAGAAGATGATTTCCATAATCTTGGTGTTTAATGATGGGAAAGAAGAAAAAGGAAGATAAGTGAGTTCACCATAACTGGACATCTTTAAGCAGAGGCTAAATAACCACATATACACACATTGTAGCTACCCTTTTTTCTTTTCATTTAAAAGTTTGTTTTATTAAAAATGTAACATAAGGAGGAGCTGAGCCGAAATTAACGCGAGGGGAGGCCAAGGAAGGTGTATGGGGGGCAGAAGCCGAAGAGGAGTCACAGTGGAGATCGTAGCAAGTGAGCAAGGGCTCTGGAGAGCAGTGAGCACCTGAGTCCCTAGCATGGCGGGACTAAAGCGTCGGGCTAGCCAGGTGTGGCCCGAGGAACGGGGAGAGCAGGAACATGGATTGTACAGTCTACACCGAATGTTTGACATCGTGGGCACCCACCTGACGCACAGAGATGTGCGTGTCCTCTCCTTCCTTTTTGTTGATGTAATCGACGACCATGAGCATGGCCTCATTCGAAGTGGACGAGATTTCTTGTTGGCACTGGAGCGCCAGGGCCGATGTGATGAAAGTAACTTTCGACAGGTGCTGCAGCTGCTACGAATCATCACCCGACATGACCTGCTGCCCTATGTCACACTCAAGAGGAGGCGGGCTGTGTGCCCAGACCTTGTAGACAAATACCTGGAGGAAACGTCAATCCGTTACGTGACCCCCAGAGCCCACAGTAACCCAGAGCCGGGACCTCCCCAAACCCCTAAATCAGTGCCTCCCCACTATCCTGTGGTGTGCTGCCCCAATGCTGGCCAACAGATGTGCATCAAACGGCCAATCAGAGGGAGAGCCACACTTGTAAGTCAGCGGAAGCGCCGGAAATCTGTGACACCAGACCCCAAGGAGAAACAGACCTGTGACATCAGGCTTCGGGTGAGGGCTGAGTACTGCCAGCATGAGACGGCTCTGCAGGGCAATGTCTTCTCAAATAAGCAGGACCCACTTGAACGCCAGTTTGAGCGTTTCAACCAGGCCAACACCATCCTCAAATCCCGGGACCTGGGTTCCATCATCTGTGACATCAAGTTCTCTGAGCTCACCTACCTCGATGCCTTCTGGCGCGACTACATCAATGGCTCCCTCCTAGAAGCGCTCAAAGGCGTCTTCATCACAGACTCACTTAAACAGGCCATGGGCCATGAGGCTATCAAGCTGCTGGTGAATGTGGATGAGGAGGACTATGAGCTGGGCCGACAGAAACTCCTGAGGAACTTGATGCTGCAGGCACTGCCCTGACCCTCCTCTCATCTTTCACAAATCTTGGGGCTCAGCACCCACCTCTGGAGTTCACACACTGTTTGGGGTTTTCTCCATACCCCTCCTGTCACCTCCCTCTCCCCTCTTTTTTAAAGGAAAAGACAAAAAAAGTGGAAGTGGTGTCTCCCTGTCCCCTCCCCCACCCACTGACTTCCACAAGCAGCCTGGGAGTCCAACCTGGGCCAGAAGGAAGCAGCAGCCTTGTCTTGGAGTACTCTTTAGAACTGCTGCTGAAGTGGTTTGGGGAGTCAATAGGAGGTTCTCTCAATTGCCCTCAGGTTTTATGAGGGCTAGTTTTGTTTTGTTTTGTCTGAGAAACCAAAGGGCTGTGGTATAGGAGCTTGTTGGAGAGAGGTAAGAGATAGGGTTATATTATGGAGATTTACCACCACATTCCCTCCACCCTGCTGAAATTATAAAGAACAAATTGAACAACACTTTTAAAGGTTTGGCCTCACCTCCTCACTTGCTCACTCCTGGCCCCTGGTGCTTCCTCTCTCTCTCCCCTATCTCCCCGGGACACAGGTTGTGGATCCATTTCCCAGTCTGGGTCCTTCATCTACCCTTTGTCAGCTCCTCCTCTAGGGAGTAGTGAGAAGAGAGAACTGGGACAGCCCGAGAACCCCTCAGATGTGCACTTTTGTGCACAAGTGCCTGTAATGTATGCAGGATGGGGGGGAAGGGTTGCTGGTAGCACACATTTCCTGAGAAAGGGGTGTGTGTGGCATTTTTCCTTCCATGTTCAAGTGAAAATAAATGTATCCTGCAGCCCAAAAAAAAAAATGTAACATAAACATCAATCCACCTATCTATCTCTTGTACTGCCTAGTAGCCCAACTGTTTATTTAATAGCTACTTATGCTTAAGTTACTTTCAGCACATAAAATAATACAATATTATGTCAGTCACATCCTCTAGGTTTCCTTCAGAATCCTTTGTCTATTAATTATGAGGATACAATTATAGCACATCTAAGATTTCCTTTCAGATAACCTAAGGAAATACAACATTTGTAATTAAAGGGCAGTCAATTAGGGACCAGAAATCTTCATGATTAAAGACAATGTCCCAGCTGCGTTCAACCCCTGTTATTTAAAAGGCACAAAAACCAGCTTTTTACCCCCACGGAACCCCTAGTTCCACACCTCTGACAATGCCCAGGATGGCCAAAGTTTGGTTTTCCTCTGAATGTCGATTAATCTTACATTGGTCTCTATATAAAGCCTTTTGTATAAGGTCGATGCATGATTTGGTCATTGCTCATAGGATATAAGCATAAAAAGATAGGGTGGGTCTGAGAGTCCTTCCAGGAAAACCCTGCCCCCCACGCAAGCCATGGTGAGAGTGTAAAAGAGGAGAACCTCTATGAGCTTTATTCTTCCTTCTCCCTGACCCTTGCCCCCTATTGGGATCAGAGTCAACCCCCCATACCTCCCTGCAGCAGCCAGCCAGAGGAGAAAGGACAAAAGAGGACTTCTTGTAATCTCTACTTTGAAGGTGCCTTCCTACTTCAGGAATGTTGATGAGTTCGGTTTTTACATAAATCTGGAGCACGATACTATACTTTGTGTTTTATAGAAGAGAATCAGCGCCTCTTGCTAACAAATTCTGACATGGACCTCCTGCTGCCTTTCCTCCTCATTTCAAAAGTTGCACCCATCCAGCAGCACAGCCTGACCCTTCTGCTCCTGTTATGTCAGACCCAGAATGGAAGAGTCTTGGTCTTGAACCATATGGACTTGACCAGGTAAGATTATGCAGTCTATTACATCTCCTGGGGAGCGTGTATGACCTTCTAAGGTTTCTGACCATTGATGACCTTTATTCCTTAGAAATGGAGGCTGTATTGTTAGAGTTTAGGGTGCTCTGTCTTATTTCTGATGCTCATGACATCTTTCTAGAGTTCCCTGGGAAGTGATCATTTTGTGCCATTTCTTCCCAAGAAATAACATAGGTGGTATCCATGGCCAGAATAAAGTCTAGTTTCCCCACTTGTGTGAGGGGTTACTTTTTCTTTGAAACACACTTAGTCTGTCTTGAGGGTTTTCTCAATAACAATAAAGAAACCAAATAATCACTTGCTTTTAAACTCTTAATAGTCATTAAATAAGTATTAAGCACTTTTTACATGTGAGGTCATGTGCTAAGAGCTGTTAAGACAAGGACCCCGGTGATACCTCCAAGAAGGGTACTTCCTATCTAGCATTACATGTGGGTACATATAGAATAGTTATACAATCAAAACAACTTTGTATGGGAGGGGCAAGAAAACTTTCAGAAGGGAAGTGACTTTTTTTTAAACCCTTACCTTCCATCTTAGAATCAATATGATGTATTGGTTCTAAGGCAGAAGAGTGGTAAGGGCTAGGCCATGAGGCTTAAGTGACTTGCCCAGAGTCATATAGGTAGGAAGTGTCAGAGGGCAGATTTGAACCCAGAACCTCCCATCTTTGGACCCAGTTCTCAATCCACTGAGCCACGTAACTGTCCCCAGAAGGAAAGGGACTCTTGAGGAAAGCAGGGATTATAACAGGTAGAGGGGATGAGGGAGAGTTATGTCAGGCATGGGGCATAGCCAGGACAAAGGCACAGAGAAGAGAAATATAAGGTTGTATCTGTGAAACAGTGGATGGACTAGCAGGATGGGAACTCAGTTTGATGAGAGGAATAATGCATAAGCAGACCGGAAAGGGAGGAAAGGGCCAGACTGTGCCTTGTATTTGATCCTGTGGGCAGTAAAGACAACACAGAACTGCTTCACCTTCCTTACCTCAGCTTTCCTCCAAAACCTGCCCCTTGTCATAACCTCCCCATTTCTCTTAATGGCTGCACAAGCTTCCTTATTCATCAAGACAGAAAGCCTTAGAGTAATCTTTGACTTTTTCCTCTCTTCTACCTGTTTGTCAAGGTTGCCTCCAGGATCCCCCAGCATCTGTCTGTCTCTACTGCACAGCCACCATCGTCATTCAGGCCTTTCACGTGCACTTTATTGTTAGTCTCATAAGCTATCTCTTGCCTCCTTTCCCATCTCCAATTCTTCATTTCTGCAGTGGAAATATGGTAGCTACCCAAGCAACCAAATATACATGTAAGTCCAGCTGCGTGTCCTACAGGAAGGAGCTCTGTTCACCTATCTAATTAAAACTGCAGGGATGGCTATTCACTTCCCATGGAACAGTTTCCTAGTTCCTGAGGCATTTCACTCAGACATGCATAAAACAATTAATGCATTCTGTTCCATACTGATAACTCTCCCAAATAATGGTAGAGCCATAGAGTAACCTCAGTATATCAATGCCATTCTTCTTGGAATGTGCTCCCCAAGTAACCCATTCGCTTGGCAATGTGTGACATTCTTCAGCTCAGCTTGTGACTGACCTATGAGCATCTAATGACCAGGATTTTTATGGTAGGGAAGGATCGTGGACAGCAAGTCTAGCAAGGATGCCTGTGGTGGAAAAGGTGATTGGCAAAACTCTCAGAACTGAGGGGTTTTCAACACTGAAGGAATTTGGACACTAGTGCTAAGCTGCTGGCTCTGCTTAGCTGGTATAAGCCATTTTTTATGGTTCTGCATCTTGGGAAAAAAACTAGTAATTTTTTTGAGGATAAATAAATAATCACTTGGCTTGATGGACCCAATTAGGCCTTATCACTCCTCTAATCAAATCCCTCTAATGGTTCCCTTTTACTTATGGGATAAATTTATAACTCCTTAGCTCACTATGGTCTATCTCCAACCTGCTTTTCCAGTTTGATTTTTATATTACCCCCTTTTACACATTCTTTTTTCTAACCAAAACAGTGACTAGCTATCTTTGGATCTCATTCTCATTCTTGTAAATGCTATTACCCATGTCTGGAACACATATCTTTCGCATCTTGATTCATTGAAATTGTTTTCCTTGACCAATCTTAAATGTCACATCCTCCATGAAGCCATTCCTGAACTCCCTCAGTTAAAAGTGAACTCTCTTTCTCTCTGCTTAAATTGTTTTTGGTTTATTCCATTTGACATCATATTACACTTATTTTTGTATATATAATAGTGGGCCAAGGGCCAAGCAGAACAAGCCCGATCTCTCCACTGTGTGATAACTCTTATCTGTTATCCCCACTCCACTCCCAAAGCTTCTTCAGAATTAACATCCCCAACTAAATTCAGCTATCCTTATAGCAAGATCACATGGTCTTTCACCATCCTGGTTACCTACTTCTGAACAATCTTTAGCTTATTAGCTCCCTAACTAAAATGTGATAGAACTGAATATCACATTAATCACGTAACTTTGGCTGTGATCTGACTGAGGCAGAACTGAGGAGGAACATCACTTCCTTATTCCTGATGCTATACCTCTGTTAATGCAGCCTAGAATTCCATCAGCTTTCTGGGCCGTCATGACACACATATCCTTGGTCGTATCCCTGATAAGCATCAAAACCAGTATTCAAAGTTAGATCATCTGTCTTCAAGTCCAACATGTTTTTCACTTTATTGAATCAAATGGCCTGTGAAGACAAAGACCAAAATTGCTATTGGTAGTCTAGTGCAAGTCTTCTTCCCTTTAACTCCCAGCCTAGGCTTCTATAGTTTACAGGGGAGAGCTTAGCCCACCCTGAGCCTGGCATCTAACTATAGGACCCTTCATAGCACAATGCCTACTAAGGCCAGCATAATTTTCATGGGGAAGAGGTAGGCCACCAGTCACATTCCATATTATAGTGGAAAGAGGAAGGAAAGTGTCCCTGCTTCTACACTATTAAATTGTCATTTAAGTGCATATTATGGGGAGACATGGAAAAGAATCACCTACTAGGATGGTCAGGAATAGATGGATTGGGTTCCAATGGAGGAAACTCCCAGATCAAGGAGACTGCAGATCCATTGGAGTAAATTTCCAAAAGTACATTTTTAATTTCAGGGAAGGTAAAACAATTATCATAGACTTCCCTCTCCTAATTAATTGCAGAATTGCTTCAATTTCTACTTGAGTTTTTCCAGTGAGTTGGAAACATGAAGTCTATGATCGCCCCATGAGTCCTCCACCATCTCATTAGCCAGTGAAAGAAACTTCAGTCTATTGCCTTTATGCCCACTCTACTTTTTAATGTTGTACAATTAAAAAGAGAGCATGAGAGAAAGATGTAATGGAGCTTCTGTAAAGAATGAAATGAGACTTTTAGGAAGAAGGCACGGCTCTGCACTGTGATCACACCTCTTTGTGAAGGAGTGTACAACCCCTTAAACCTTTTTCCTCACTTGGGGGTGAGAGAGAGAGAGAAGTAGAAGCCAAAAGCAACTAGAGAGATGTTCTTATTTTATCTCGAGGCTCTATTGTATGGAAATGTGTTTTGCATGATAATACATGAATAGCCAAGATCAAATTGTTTGCCAACTCCAGGAGGGAGGGAGATGATTTGGATCATACAATTTCGGAAAACTTATGTAGAAATTTGTTATTACACATAATTGGGAAAATAAAATATCATTACAATATTTTTTAAAAAGGAGGCTCTATTCTGCAAAATCCTGAGGTCTTGGGCCAAAGTCAGGACTTACTGACTTGAATGTCATCAGTTTTCCATTAAAGACAGCAGCTACAATATAATATACACCCATAGGATGGTATTTTTAACAGAACAGCTTAAGAATATCATCAGGATGGAAAAAAATGGGACTCTGAAAATGAAGCATTATGAACCTTATAAAGAGATCTAAGAGGTTGGACCCCTACATTAAAAAAAACTCTTTACCTTCCATCTTAGAATCAATACTGGATATTGGTTCTAAGGCAGAAGAGTGGTAAGGACTAGGCAATGGGGGTCAAGTGATTTTCCCAGGGTCACACAGCTGGGAAGTGTGTGAGGTCACATTTAAACCTAGCACCTCCCATCTCTGGGCCTGGCTATAAAGCCTACATTTAAATTCTTCTGTTTAGATTTTAAAGCCTTCATTACCTGGCCCCAATTTATCTTTCCACTTTACTGGCTTTACCCTCCCCACCCCACTCCTATTCTGCAATTCAGCCAAACTGATGCTCTCTGTTCATCTCCTGTGACACGCCAGTTTCCCATCTCTTTTGCACTGGACATTCTGCATGCCTGACTTCCCTCCCAAATTACCATTTTTAATTACTTTGTATTTGTAATTTTTACATTGTATTTATGCTCTATATTTTTGTATCTACTTGTTTCCCCCACTAAACTATAAGGTTTTTCTCTATAGAGATTATTTTATCCTCTGTACTTATATCCCCAGAGAGACAAATTTCATCACACATGTGAACTGTCTTAGTTACACATACCTTCTGGGAAAATACCAAGATAGAATTACAAAATATATTGGATGAATTACCTTGTTTTTAATTAAAAAAAAATTTTTGGAAACCCTTAGCTTCTGTCTTGGAGTCAATACTGCAGAAAAGCAGTAAGGGCTAGGCAATGGCGGGGTAAGTGACTTACCCAGGGTCACACAGCTAGGACGTGTCTGAGGTCAAATTTGAACGTAGGACCTCTCATCTCTAGGCCTGGCTCCAAATCTACTGAGCCACCTAGCTGCCCCCAATGAATTACCTTTTGCTTGTTTGCTTGCATACTTGCTTACTTTTTCTTTTTTTTTCTATTTTATTTAATATTACATTCATTTCTGAATATGCTTCCCTAGAGAACCACCTCTCATGATAACAATTTAAAAAATAGTTCATCAAAATCAACAGAATCTGCAACCCAACTCACCAAAAGGAGAAGTAAGGTCTATTTTTTCATCTCTTCTTTGCAACCAAGCTTGGTATGAGCGACCACCTTGAATCAATTGTTTTCCAGATTTGTCTCCTTCCCTGTTTTAATCTTGTGTTTTGTATTAGATCTGTTGACATTGATCTTCTGTACCAGAGATTCCAGGGGGATCTTAGATAACTGTGAAGAAGACTTTTATGACAGCAGGGATACATGAAACACACTCCTGGGAAAGTTGTAGGCTCTTTTTTGGAGATTAATAAAAATGGGACCAGATCTTGTATCTTTAAGCTATGTAAGATGTTCACTCACTTGCCTAGAAATAGAAGAGATTTCAGTATAATATATCTATGTTCAAAATTAGATACATCTTTGATGATTGCACTCAAATAGTTTATACTTCTGAGGGTACGGATTGGTCAAGGAGCCAACTCTGTGTTTTTTTTACAGGTTGCTGCAGGTCTTTGTGGCATTTGTCAATTCTTCAGAAGAGAAGGATGCTCAAACTGTGATACAACTACTCAATGGCTTAGCCCTGGAGGAAAGGTAATTTTTACTTTTGGGAATGGCTATTCCTTTCTCTTCAATTTCTGGTCTTCTGTATCATTTTTAAGCCAAGAGTAAGAACTAGAGTAAGAGGTGGACCAGGTTGCAAATTAACATAATTATAGTGTCAGTGGAAGTGATGATTCCTTCTAGGAGTTTCCTGTTGAAGTTAACAAACATGTCTCTGTGGCCCACAGCTTGTTTCCTTGGACCATAGTGGCTCTGTCCTAAAGAGAGTATTAGGAAATTGTAATGTCTTTGGCATAATATCTGTCACTCAAGAGAGGGCCAATAGGCTTCAGAAAATCACTTTCTCTCCATTAGCACTGATTATCACCACCTCTTGAATAAACAGTAGCAATCATCATCATAGCCCTTTACTTGAATCTAATTAGGGGAAGATGGGAAACTACATAGATCTTGGGGTCTCAGTGTTTGTGGTATTTTCCCTAACTTATTTGTATTATCATATTTTTTTAAAAAGAGAATCTTGGGGAGGGAGGCAGCTAGGTAACACGGATGGGTAGAGATGGAAGGTCCTAGGTTCAAATTTGGTTTCAGACACTTCCTAACTGTGTTACTCTGGGCAAGCCACTGAACACCCTTTGTCTAGCCCTTACTGCCCTTCTGTCTTGGAACTGATTCTCAGTTTCAATTCTAAGACAGGGGGTAGGGTTTTTAAAAAGAGAGAAAGAAAGAGAGAAAATCTTAGGCTGGATAGTTTACAAATGCCCACTTTATGCAAAACAGTCAAGCCCCTATACTTGGAGGAAGTGTGGCAGACAGGATGGTTAGAGGATATGAGGAGGGAATGTATAATAATTCTTCTATCACAGCAGAAGAATGTTTGCATCATGGGCTCCCCCAATGATTTGTGATAAGTAAACATCTTTGGACTTCATCTTATGTTTGCATTGCATACAGTATATAGACTCAGTGAGAGATGGGATAGGGCAGTTTGCAAAGGGTAAGCATCCTGGCAACTTATACTTAGGACAGTCTCCATCTAAGATTTGTGGTTTAATATCAAAGGCAGTTCTCTAGACGTACAAATGTAAAACCACATATCAAACTAGAGCTATTTTTTCAGTGTATACGAGACACATGCATACTATTTCATAAAGTCAAAAGATATCATTGGTTGTTCTGTTATCCACAATGCAGATTTATCTTATTTTGTAAATAAGAGTGATAGCTGATTTTTCCCACCCACAGATTCAAAACCAAGCTCCAAAGCAACCTAAGTGCTCTTCTCACACTCATAAGTATGCTGGTAAGCAAGGTCTCATCTTTATTGTTGGTAGCAAACATACAGAGAAACATGAAAGTAATTGTTTAGAAATGATTTATGCTGTCAAACAGAGACCTGTTGTCTCACAGGCTGATTAATGATTTGCGCACAGCTGGAATTTACACAAATCCTTGGTTAAGAAAACAACTTCAGTTGGGGCAGGTGGAGGAGGCATATGGATATGTTTTGTTAGCTCAGGGCAGAAAAAGCTGGGTTTGAGAATACCTCTCAAGTAGCAGGTTGAGAGAATTTAGCAGCTTCAGTCTCTTAATCACACTTATCTATATCAATGCAGCTTACAAAGCATGCCACCAAATGTCTCCTTGATCTTTAGGATGCTGTTGAACACCCTCTCCTCCTGAATAACTGGATAACTAGATAATAGTGATCTGGATTACTCTTAAGAAAAACTATGCTTTCCTGGTTGCTCACTTACTTCTTTAACTTTCTCTTCTCTGCCTGATTTGGTGGTGCCTGGATCTCTTCCTCACTCCTTTAAATACATATTCTCCAGAATTCTGTCCTTGACAATCTTTCCCTTCTACATGCTCCCACTCAGAATTGTCCATTAATATATTAATGTAATAATTAATTAACTAATAACTCATTAATCTCCATGAACCTCAGCCATCACCACTATGTGGATGACTCCCCGGTCTCTATCTCTAGCCCTAACTTCCCTTTTACTCTCCAGGCTTACCTCTCCACCTACAGTTCCCACTTACTTCTGAAATTCACTGTGTCCAAAGCCAAGCATATTGCTTGAACCCAAATTTGCTCTTACTTCATTTTTGTCAGCAATATCACTGTTCATCTAGTCTCTCACTGAAACCGTGTTTTTATCTTCGTTGATGATCTTTTCCTTAACTTTTGTTTCTAATCAGTTACCAAGTACTTTCAGTTCCACCTCCATAATATCTCTCCCATTCATCCCCCTGCCCCATTCTAGTGCAACTACCCTGACCCAGGTCACTTGTCCAGGCCCCCCACATGGATTATTACCAAAGCCTCAGTAGATCTTTCTGTCTCTGTTTTCCTCTCCATTTCATACTCCTGCCAGAATAATCTCTTAGGGATATAGCCAATTCTGCCTCTTCTGTCATCAGAAATCTTTAGTGGCTTCCTCTTGAACACTGAGAAATTTTTAAACTTGTTTGCCTGCATTCAATATCCTCCACACTGTTCTCTATGCCTCATATTCCTTCCCCACATTCTTTGCCCTAGCCAGAGTGACCTATTCTCTTTTCCTCTAAATATACCCTCTGCTTTTTCATCTTGTCTTGTGCCTGGAATTTTCTCCCTCCCTCTTTTCCTCATCTTTTAAAACCCAGCTTGAATGCTATCTCCTCTGGAAAGTCAGTTGTCTGTGTTGTCCTGTTTTCATATCATCCCTTCACCTCAGACCTCTCACTGTGTTTTGCACATCTCTGATACCTATATTGTGTTTTTGTGTATTATAGTTATCTATAATGTGTTTCTGTATATGCATGTTAATAGACTGCAAGCCTCATGAGGGCAGGAACTCTGTTTTTTTCCTAAACTTTGCATTTTATCCCAGAATTTAACAACATACTCTGTACTCAGTAGAACACTTAGCATTTGTCAAATTTATTTGAATAATCTACACCTCAGTAGGACCCTATTTGGGTTAATGAAGCGGAGGGTAGAGTAAGAGTAGCTGTTTCCTAAAAGGTCATTTGGAAATTTTCTTGATTCCCCAACAAATGCAGACCTTTCTGCTACTCCTGTGCTGAGGGGCATCAGGCAGAATTGGGATCCATTCTGAATCCTGGGCCTTTCATCAATATGTGAGAAGTGACCATAATAGTTTGCTGTGGCTTTGTCTTTGAGGAGTCATTCTCTCTCTCTCTCTCCTTCTTTCCCTTTTTCTTAAAGAAAAATCCTGAGAATGCCTATCCATCAATTCTCTGCCAGTGCATTGCCATCATGGGAAACCTCAGTACTGATGCTACTATCAGGAAACAGATGTCTGATTGTGGAGAATGCTGGGATGCATGCTTGGGTCTCATGGTAAATTAAGTTTATTATTTGGAGCTAATCTGTTAGTCTCTGTGGGGGCCATTACTTCCTCCTTCTCTGGCATTTCCCTGTACTCTAACTCTGAAAGTCTTGGAGTAAGCATGCCATTGTCTTTTATGGACTTAGAGAAGGGCTGATGTAACTGTAAAAGACCACCCCTTCCTTCCAACCTCCACCTCTTAACCACGTGTCACCTAACCAGGGTGGATCTAGCCTATTAGATTTATTTTTTTTAAGGTTTCCAGATAAATTTCCTTTCATTATTCAATGCCTTGGGAATCATTCTCTTTTGAATATAAATTTCCTATTTTGCAACATAAGTTGCAGATTTGGAAAGATTTGGAAAAATTACTTGTTCTAGGGGAAAGGTACTTAGTTCTAATTGCTTAAGAAATGTAATAAGAACCTTAAAAAATGTATAGATTGACCCTGAAGGTATGGTACACAATGATCGTATAGTAATTATTTTTTGGTTTCTAAAGGTGAAGTGTGAGAAAAATGTTGCTCAGTTTCGGGAAACCTTATATGCCACTCTCGGTCTCATGATGAATTTGTCTCTGGAGTTTCTTTCTATAACTGAGGTATAGTATTCTGTCCAAACAAGGTGCAATCCCTAAAACACACACTATTCCATTTGGTCTATTTTTAATTTCCTAAGATATAAAAAGAATATTATGGGACTGTCTATTAACTGATCCAGTACTGGCAATGGGAAATTAGAAATGTGATTAAAAGTTCTACTAGACTCCATGGCTCACTTCACTGAGAGGGGTATGATATTTTGATTTGTATCTGGATGTGCTATGAAATTAAATTTGAGCTGGAAGTGATGTTAGAGGTCATCTAGTCTACCGATGCATGAAACTGGGATCATGGAACTAAAAGGGACCACTTCATTTTACAAATAAGAAAACTCAGGCTTTTGGAGACTGCCCATCAGTAAGCACTTATGAAGCATTTTCTGTGTGCTGTGCTAAAGGCTGGAGATGCAAAGAATGTCAAAAACCCTGCCCTCAGGTGCCCCACATTCTAATTAGGTAAAGAGCAATGAAACAACTGTGTTTATATGCAAGATAAAAACAGTATAAATGGGACGATCCAGAAAGATCTCTTGGAGAAAATGGAATTTGAAATTAGTCCTAAAGAAAGTCAGTTTAGCAGAGTTAAGGATGGAGAGCATTCCACACAAAGAAGCAGTCAGTGAAAATGCACAGACCCTGGAAATGAAGAAGGACAGAAGAAACACAAACACCAAAACACACACACACACACACACACACACACACACACACACACACACACACACACACACACACATATAAATGGAGAACATCAGTAACTATTAACCTCCATGTTGCCTACTTTACCTCTTATATGAAAGTTTTATGAAAGTAATCTATATCTGGGCAGCTAGGTGGCTCAGAGTATAGAGAGTCAGAACTAGAGATGGAAGATCTTGGATTCAAATCTGCACTCAGACACGTCTGTGTGACCCTGGGTAATCCCAATTGCCCAGCCCTCACCTCTCTTCGGCCTTAGAACCAATACTTAGTATGGAACCTGAGACAGAAAGTAAGGGTTAAAAAAAAAAAAGAATACATCAAAGTTATCCTTGATGAGGCTATCATTATGGTATTGTCAGGCTTTCTCAAGCCATTTTGCACAGTAGACTATATTTTTACCATTACCCAGCACCAAACACAGTTGCTAGCACAAAACTGATGCTTAATACAACTGAAAGATGTGGAGAATTCAATAGCCCATTTAGTTTATTGTTTCTTGATTATAAAATATTTGATTTGGCAAAGCAAGATGCAGCCTCTCATGCAACAAAACATCACTCATTTATATGCCCAGATTATTCAAGGTTCCTTGAAAGATATAACGACAGAGAAAAGCTCATCCAGAGAACCTCTGATAATTAATTTCCAGCAAAACAAAATGGGGAGACGAATGTGTAACACAAGTTTTACCACTGGCATAGAGAGCTGGCAAGAAAACCAAAGCTGAGAAACGAATCCCTGTAGATGCTAAAGACCCCCAGAAGTTCTTGTTCACAGGTAACATTTTGCTGGTTGCATGAAGTCCTGAAACTTGACAGAGTCTTCTGTAAGCAATCTGGGCAACATAATTTGACCTAACCTTACACATAAGAAAAAAAACAAATGAATGAATAATGCCTCGTTATCTAAATTATGACACAAGAAAGATTGATTCTTCACTGTGTCTGTGCATTCATCTAGACAGGAATAGGGACTATAATTTTATTGGTGTAAGAACTCTTGGAGAAAGAATATCCCTCTACAGATTCAGGTGTACACACCCTCTCTGAAATTCTAGTCTGGGAGAATTGCCTAGAGTAGTGAGAAATTGAATGACTTGCCCAGGATCACACAGCCAATATATATCAGAAGTAGACCTTGAACCCAGAACTTGACTTTAAAGCTGCTACTTTATCAATACTGACTCTTATATGTGTATTCATACAACCCACATTCATACCATATAGTGAAACTAGATAATGAATTTGACCCAGAATTAAACAAGAAGACAAAAGGAGGAGAGTGGACTAGATGGCCATAATGGAACTGGAAAACTTCTTTATTGAATCCAGATTTCTTTCATATGGTTTTTTTTTAAAACCCTTAACTTCTGTGTATTGGCTCCTAGGTGGAAGAGTAGTAAGGGTGGGCGATGGTGGTCAAGTGACTTGCCCAGGGTCACACAGCAAGTGTCTGAGGCCAGATTTGAACCTAGGACCTCCCATCTCTAGGCCTGACTCTCCATCCACTGAGCTACGCAGCTGCCCCTGTTTCATATGTTTTTAAATGTTAATGCCTCTAGCCTTTATGTCACTTTTATTTCTAAATATATCCTTCCTTCTTCTTTTGCTCAGCAACACAAAATAAAACAGAAAGAGGGGGAAAAAAACCAAGTTCAGCAAAACTCTTATATCAGCTGAGTATGACAGTATTGCACCCATACCTCCTCCCCCTACAAAGATTGGAGGGTTGTGCCTCTTCTCATCTCTAGGGCCAAGTTTGGTCATTAGCATTATGCTTTTGCACATAAGTAAGCAATCCCATTCTTATTTTTGTTCTTCCCATTCATAGTAGTTATGCATTATGTTCCATCATGGTTCTAACTGCTTTTTTCATTCTCCTTATTTCTTTTCATATAAATCCTCCTAAGCTTCCCTGAAATTTTCATGTTTCTTTTTTCTTATGGTATAGTAATATTCCATTATGTTCATGTACCACAATCCTAGTGGATGGAAAGCTCTTATTCTTAATGCCACCATTCTTCTGGTCATGTTGAATGGTGATAAGTCACAGGTTACTATCTCCAGAAAACTGAGAGTGAATGTCATTCAGAAGACTGGAGAGGCACCGGATGGATGTGAGCAGGCTACAATACATAGCAAATGAGGAACTACAAGGAAGAACATTGATGTACAGGATGTCATCAAAGAAATGGATGATCAAAAAGTATATAGTCCAGTCCAGTCATGTGGCATATGCTCCACTGGCAATGTGCCCCCTGATATTTTTTTCAGCTCCATGGACCCCTTCCTGCTTTGAACAGGAAATTTACACATGAATTGATAACAGCATGGCACTTTAAAAGCTTTGGTTTTAAGTTTACATAATACCAATACTTCCCATAAAATTGAAAATCTACATACTTTTGATTTTATTTATTAATTGAATTATACAGTAAAATTTAGCACAATTTAGCAGAATGTTCACAACCTTAGTCACTGTTTAGATGGATGGCTTTCCTTTCCTTTCCTTTCCTCCTAGTGAGGGCTTTGAAGTCTATCTGCATAACTTCAGATTTCTACCTTTATCTCACATAACTTCAGGTTTCTGCCTCTAGAGAAAAGACTACAGCAGTCGCTCTCCAGGCAATGAGGACCTTCCTGCCTGTTTGAAAATAAGAAGGCTACCTATTTCATCCTTAAGAGGCTCTCTCCCCCAACCAGCCAAAATTACATGACCTACCTGGATTGATACAATGGCAGTTCATTAACCAAATGAAATACGTTGTATGTCAGAAAAGGAAAGCAAAAACGGTGATGTAAACAATTATGTAGAACCAGCAGTGTACTTAAAAGAGAACTTGTGCAGCAGCAATTCAGTGTCCACAGGACCAATTCAGGCACTGTGTAGCCGTGGACCCACACAGCTTAAGGGAGCATTGTCCACTAGTGTCTTTGCAATGACAGAAGAAAGTGAAGAAGGCCCCCAGCAAGTTGGTTGGACTTCCATTATGAACTTATAGGAAAGCATGGAGAAGAGTCACATAGGATGAGCAAGAAGAAGTGAGTAGTGATCTGCATTATTAGAAACAACATCTATACTGCTACGATCATAGATTCAATTGAATATTCTTCCAGTGATGCTACCTGCAAGTCATGGAATACTGGTCTCCAAAGAATCAGTTGTGGGGTCATCCAAAGGACAGTGGAGAAGCTCATGGTGGGTGTAGGTAGGCTGCAGCATATCACCAATGAATTGCACAGGAAAAACAATATAAATAATGTTATTAGAAACATGTAGTACAGGTTAAGGTGAATCATCTAGGGAAGGAGGGAAATAACTGATGGGCAGCTTAAATGTTCAATTGATATCCATGCAATGTCAAGATACATAGAGGAATACCCTCCACATTTTTGGTGGATCTTCTGTAGAAGACTTATAGGAAGAAACAGGGTAAGAAGATAGGGATAAGTTGTGATCTGTGCCACTGGGCCCCCACAGATTCACTGAAAGACTAAAGTGTCACACTGTTGATTGGTCTTCCACTTGACTAAAAACTCCATCTTTTTGAGTGAATTCTTTTTCTACTGCCTTCTCGCCACCCTAGGTTACTGAGACAAACCTAAATAAAGGGCTTTTATTTTTCCAAATGATAATTTTATCTTATTTAATTTAACATATAATTATGAATTATTGAGATCCTTTTGGATCCCAATTCTGTCATCCAAGGTATTAGTGATCCTATTTATACCTCCACTTTGTATTCTCTGAAGAGCTGATAGGTATTCTGTCTCTATTTTTTCCCAAGATATCAATAAATGTATTGAATCCTTTTTATTCTTCTTTGTTGTACTAGATCCTAGCAGAAGAAGTGAGCAAGAGATGTGTGTCTCTGCTGAGCTGTGAAGATGGAGGAATCCTGACAGTAAGCTTATCCTAAGGAAATCCAGGAAAGAATGGTTTGGAAAGAGACAGATTGTAAAATTTAGTATATTTGATTTGTGTGTGTGTGTTCATATACCTGGCTTATGTGGCACAGAACTCAAAAATGGATTCCCAGGCAAGACATTTATGAATCCTACGTGTAACTCTCTACTGTGGACTCTAAAACCAAACTGTATCACTATCAATTAGAGCACCTAGGTGATGTAATAAATAGCAAGCCAGGCCTAGTCAGGACTTAATAGCTGTGTGACTGTGGTCAAGTCACTTCACCCTGTTTACCTCAGTTTCCTCATCTGTAAAATAGGCCAGAGAAGGAAATAGCAAACCACTCCAGGATGTTTGCCAAGAAAACCCCAAAGGAAGCCATAAACAGTAAGAAACAACTGAAAATGACTGAACAAAAACAATGATGTCAATATCTGTGCTATGAAAATGTCATTTTAATTGAGGTTGTCTTTCACGGTCCCTGCCTGGCACCAAAATTATTAACTATAGCTGTACTGGTTTGTATCCCTTGATGGGGAACTGCTTCCCCTTAATTCTGTTTAAGGTCCTATTCAGGAAAGCTACCCAAAACATTGGTGACTTTTTTTTAAACCCTTACTTTCTGGCTGGGAATCTGGAATCAAAATATTGGTTTCAAGGCAGAAGGGTGGTAAAGGCTACAATATAAGGGTTAAGTGTGACAGTCTGAGGCCAGATTCAAACCCAGGACTTCCCATCTCCTGGCCTGGTTCTCTAACACTGTCAGTGATTTTTTGCCCATTTTTTGCCCATGTAATGATTTTCCCCTGAGAACTCTTCCTCTGACAGAATGAATAGCAGTCTGTTCTGCTGCATAGTGACTAATAGATCCTGGAACCTTGTAATGCCATCTACAGTTTGTCTTCCTCTCTCCAGGCCTGGACTCGCTGGCTCTATGCAAAACTAAGCTAAGCCCTGCTGTGCAGCAGCTACCAGCCTTGGCCCATGCTGGGCTTCTCTACCGAGAAGCATCTTTGAGGTCTCAGAATTGCCTCCCGACAGCTTTATTAAAAAGAACAGCATTCTCCAGCTATTACATGGCTATTAGATTTTTATAGGTGCATATTTTGTTTCCAACACTAACGACTGCTTTTGCATTACCCGAGTATCTGCCAAATGAAAGAAGTAGGAGCTTCATTAACTCTTAAAGGCCATCAGTGGTTTTTTCTAGAAAATATTTGCTCATCTTTTATTTTCTCTTTCCCTCAGAGAGCTGCTGGGGTTCTAAGCCGGGTCCTCTCAGCCTCCTCGAAAGCCATTGAGGAGACAGTGAAAGCAGATGTGATAAAGACAATGATCAGGTTTTTAAAGGTAACACAAACAATTTGCAACTTCCTGAAGTTTGTGGAGGCTAATTCTTATAATTTTCAATTTTTTATTATTGTAAATGTTATTTTAGGAGTCTAAAATTATGATGATCATTAGCACTAGTAACAGTGTTTTATTTTTAAATAGGCTTTGTTCAATGGATTTGCCATGATTGTTTTACCCCACCTAGATTCTGAGTTCCTTGAGGGAGTCTTATTTTTCTGCTCCTCCTCTTCCTCCTCCAGCAGTGTTTTGTGAAAGAAAGTCCTCAGGAAATAATTATTGAATGAAGGAATGAATCAAATTGGGATCTACCATATACATCTACATGAAGCCCTCTGATTCATCAGTGGAGGAGACTGATTATGAGAACTTCCTCTACCAATGCAACTTGCAACTCTTCTATGCCTTGGGACAGTAATGGTGAACCTTTTAGAGGGATGGATGATGTGAGAAATGTCCTCAGGCTACAGTGGAGAGGGGGAGAGAGCAGCCCAGCCCTGTGTCCCTCTGGCTTCCTAGTAATGAACTCTGGCAAACTCTGTGCTGGGGGTATGGCCCACCCACAGGGAGAGCTCTGAGTGCCCCCTCTGGCACACGTGCCATAGGCTCGCCACCATAGTCTTAGAGCCTGTGGAGCTGCTTGAAGCACTTGGAAATTAAATGATCTGCTTTCAGTTACACATGTTGGAAGTATCAGAGGCAAGATTTGAACTTGTCTTCCACTCTATCCACCACACTCCTCTGCCACTTGAGTGGATCCTCATGGCACCCACTTTTTATTCAACCCTAACTTGGAAACTCTGGAGACAGTGTGGTATAGTGGGATGCATCTCAATATGTACAGTGGCCCTGCCACTTCCAACATGTGTGACCTTGGGCAATCAGTTTTCTCATTATTAAAATGAGGGGAACATAACTAGATGAGGTCTCAGGTCCCTTCCATTCCTGCATCTATTATCCTATGAACTCTTTTGTTTTTTTAACCCTTACCTTCTGTCTTAGAATTGATACCAAGTATTGGTTCGAAGGCAGAAGAGCGGCACGGGCTAGGCAATGGGGGTTAAGTGACTTGCCCAGGATCACACAGCTAGGATGTCTTGAGACCACATTTGAACCCAGGACCTCCTGTCTCCAGGCCTGGTGCTCTATCTACTAAGTCATCTAGCTGCCCCAACCTCTAGATGATTCCTGGGGGCAGCTGAGTAGCTCAGTAGATTGAGAGTCAGGCCTAGAGACGGGAGGTCCTAGGTTCAAATCCAGCCTCAGACACTTCCCAGCTGTGTGACCCTGGGCAAGTCACTTGACCCCCATTGCCCACCCTTACCACTCTTCCACCAAGGAGCCAATACACAGAAGTTAAGAGTTTTAAAAAAAAAGCTGATTCCTATCAGCCTTGTCAATGCTTCAGAGCTGCAGTGCTATTCCCCTCATAACCTTTCTTTACTAGTATCATTCCTTTTTACTCATTTGAGTAGTAATAAATTATTATATCCAGCACCTTACCATTCTGAAAGATTATATGCTCTGAAGAGGATATTTTTAGGTCAGGGGCAATACTGGACTTGTATGCCTAACACTGTAAATCTAGAGAGGAGAGAATGAGAAGGGAAGTTGGCTAGCAAGGTGAATTAGTGAATGGTTCTATTCTGTGCTTGGTCAAGCTAGTCAGCTCACTTAAAGAGAGGTGAAAGATTTGATAAAAAATCTCTGGATGGGGGACTCAATGGATAGAGAGTCAGGCCTGAAGACAAGAGGTCCTGGATTCAAATTTGACCTCAAACACTTCCTATCTGTGTGGCCCTGGGCAAGGCACTGAACTCCCATTGCTTAGCCCCTATCTCTCTTCTGCCTTCAAACCAATACTTAGTATGAATTCTAAAACAGAAGGTCAGGATTTTTTAAGAATCTCTGGATGATTCGTATAGTACTGGAGAGAAGCTGCTATTGGACATAGGGAGGGGGGAATATTGAGGCAGATTTTAAATATAGATCATCACTCAAATGATCAAATGAGATTAAGTGAGATATTTATAAGCACTTAGCATGTGTCTGACACATTGTAGGTGCCTAAAAAATAATACTTATTCCATTTACCAACCAACCTCTTCCCCATTCTTGAAAGCTGAGAATTTTCACTTTTAGGGGTTCACTTCATAAAATTGTTTTGAATGTTCCAGAAGAGAGCTCCTATTCTGCTCTTGTATTCTCTCTCTCATCTCTCCCTCTCTTCTCTCTCTCTTTCTGAATCTCCCTCTCTATCTAGATAGATATATATTCCCCCTTTTCTCACATATCTATATATATATTTACTCACACACCTCTTCTTTCCCTCCTCTCTTTTTCTTCTGTCCTTCCTCCCCTTCCCTCTGCTTTCTCTTCTTCTCTCTCCCATCATGCGCACACACACACACACACACGCATGCATGCGTACACACACTTTTTAAAGAGCTGTGCTTTGTAATTTGAGAGATGATGATTTGACAGTTTTCACCTCACCTCTTGGAATGATTTAAGTTCATGGTGTTCTCCCTGCAGAGCTGTCAGCCTGACAGCCTTAGTGAGACAGAAGCCACTCTCAAGAGGAGATGTTTCAGGGGAGGCCTTTGTCATTTTTCATCTTTAGAGTGAGATATGCCTGCCACTTTGGTGACTTCCTTCTGTTCTCAACAATGAACTTATAAAGCTTCCCCAGGCCTAATTAGCCAGGGTGGACATAGTATAATAGGCATACATCTGTTTTGGAGGGCATAGGTTGAAGATTAGAGTTGATGAGAGGGAGAATTTTAAAACTGGCAGGATCTAGAATAGCAGAACATACTGAGGGAGAGAGAGGAGCCAGCATATCCCAAGCAGGTCAGAGGACTACCATCACCTGAGCCTTGGGAATGTCCCAGCCTGCAGATGCTGCAGCCACAGTGACTGCGGACCCAGAAAGGAAAGGTCTTGCCACTAACATCCTTGGTACCATCAAATGGTTCAACCTCATAGACTGACAAGATTTTATCAGTGGAAATGGCATTAAAGAGGAGGCATTAACATTGAACTGCCAGTGCTGCCTGAGGACCAGGAGATTTTTTCATCTGACTTGCAGATGAAACCGTCCATGTGTAGAACCTTCCATTTCTCTCATTAGAATGTGAGCTCTCTGAGTCTGTCTGACTTTTCTTTTGTACCCTCAGTCATCAGCCTGGTGTTTTGCACATAGGAAGCATTTAATAAATGTTTCATTCCTCCATTCATCTGAGCCTAACTCCATAGAGTAAAAACCACCTTTTGCAGAGTTCTCATTTATAAAATATCAGTAAACCACTGTTACAATCTATCTAGGTGACTCAGGTTTCCAGGCAAGGTTTAAACTATGTGAGCATCAAATGATAGAGCTGTATGTATATATTTTTTATTCTTCTTTCTGCTTTTTAAAATTTTTAAATCTAGGCTGGAGGCCAGACCGCTTCACGCTATGCCATAAAGATAATAGCTGTCTGTACTAATAATTGTTATCAAGCTCGAGAAGACGTAGCAAGACTGGACAAAAGTAAGTGACAATTCAATGAGACAGAGCCTCAGTCCTGGAGGTTAGTCTAGCTCTGAGTCTAGCATAGTACCTTGTCCTGAAGATGCACAGGGTGCATTGGATTGGAGCTCTAAAGAAGATTTCCATTGAAGGGTGGTTAAAGGAGTAGCAGTGATGTCCTTAAACCTTCCCCAGAATTCAGTAGTATTTACAGAAAAATGTGGTGTTTTGTCTTTGACTAAGGAACCTTTTAGTCTTTCAACTACAAACAGGTGGAACGTCCATGCTGTAGAATGAGCTGGGGATATTTAGTTCCTTCGTTTCCCCCAACCTCCTCCCTCTGAGAGAGACAAAGCAGAAAGCAGAAATGGCAAGTTCTGATTTGAGAAACACCTTTTCACCAAGTTGTCATTGGCATAGTTTGTAAAGTATTTCACTCTATTGCCTTAACACGAGTTCTTTCTTTGCCTTTGGAAAATAAAATTCAATGTGTACTGAATGAGAAAACCCTCTTGGATAAGGGACTAGCCTTCACTTTATAACTGGGTTTTCCAAACTGGTCGTTGAGAGCAGGGAGTCCCTAACTACGACAGCCTCAGTACACATACACACACACACACACACACACACACCCTGTATAGGATAATTTATATATCTACACTCGAGTCCTTTATATATCTATACCCTCTAGAGTATTTTCTATATCTATATCCTATAGAGTACTTTATATATCTTTACCCTATAGAGTATTTTATATATCTGTACCTTATAGTATATTTTGCATATCTACACCATATAGAGTATTGTATATACCTACACCGTATAGAGTATATATCCATGTCCCATGGAGTATTTTACATATCTACACAGTATAGAGTATTTTAAATATCTACAATATCCTATAGAATATTTCTCAGTGTACTTGTGCTAATAAAATGCCAGCCCAGGAAAGCCCATTCTGCAGGCAAAGGCTCTGGTTCTAGTTTCTCTTGCTTGCACTGCCTGGGCCAGGATGGGCTGTGCTGGCACCCAGGGCTCTAATACTGTTTTTTGCTGTACCATCTTGTAGTCTAGTTTTTCCAACAGCATACTCCCGTGTTGGGCAATTTGTGCTCCTGGAACACATGCAATAGGGCCTCACAATCCTGGAATTTTCCTAACCATTTTAAGCTTCTCAGTCTTCTGACTGAGTCAAATTGTAAAGCCGTGGTAAGGCTAGAATCCAAAGACAGCATTGTGTGGGCTCTGCTGCCAAGAGGTGTGGTGACAGTCTGTGTCAGATGTTGGAAAAATCACTAATGCCAAAGTCACCTACACTGATTGCATCTGGAAATTTGTCCTAGAATTGGACTTTTCCCACCTCCAGCTCATTCTTGTTGGAGAAGATGTTTTTCCAAATATTTTGACCGAATATCTCCACTTGAAATTGAAGAATATAAGATGCAGCAGAGAGCAAGGAAGGAGGCAGTGGTTAGATGTTTGTTTACCCTGATGACAAACCAACCCCGCTTCTGAACTTCTCTAGTTCTGTCGAGAGCACCACTATCCTTCTAGTCACACAGGTTTGCCTCCTCAGTGTCCTTACCGCCAACAACCATCTACAACCAGCTGTCCTATCTTGTCATTTTTACCTCCACAACATTCCTTGCATCTATTCCCATTTCTCCACTCACACAACTACCACCTTCATTTAGACCCTCATCCCCTGTTCTCTGGATTATTGCAGTAGCCTCCTTTGAACTAGTTGCTTTGATTATTCCCTCCTATCCACCCTACACACTACTGCAGAAAGGATTTTCCTACAGTTCAGGCCCAAACATGTCACTTTTTTACTCAATGAGTTTGGCTTCCTTTTGACTCTTAGAGTTAAACACAAGCTCCTTGGTTTGTCTTAAAACCTAAGCCTGAATTCTCTTTCCATTTTCCATTAAAACATTCCTCCTCTTCTTGGGTGTCCAGGCCAATCGTGCTTCTTGGTAATTGTCAGACAGAATCTGCCCTCTGATCAAGCATCACCTAACGCAAAGTCTTTCACTGGCTACAACTGCTCCCCATACACTTAAACGTGTCAGTTTTGTATGTGGTTCTTTAGGTTCAGGTTGTCTCCCTTAATAGAAGATAAACCTTGAGGGTTGGGCCTATTGCATTTTTGTATTTATATCAGTAACATCTAGCACCAATGCCGAAGTCCTAGCAGACACTTAAAGATTAATTGTTTTTGGTTTATTCTCCATTCCTAAGGGGAAAAGGTCTTCTGAAAAGGTCTCGGAAGTACATTCTGATTGGCTCCACAGGGGAACGGAAAGACCCAGTTTTAATTCTTGGTCCCAATAATGGTACCAAAACATGCACATCCATTAGGGTATGTTCTGTCTGGGCTGTGCCTATGACATTGCTACTATTCTGAGTAACACATCCAGGAGGAGGAAAGACCTTTTCTCTCCTAGCTTTGGGTGCTATTTCCCAGACTGATAACCTTAATACAACTAAACAAACCCTTTTTAAGTGTCTGCTGTGTACAGAGCATTGCAATAGGCTAAGTGAATATGAAAACAAGAATGAAACTATCCCTACTCGAGCAGCCAATCCTAGAGACCTTGGCACAAAATCCAGAGTACTAGGCTCAGGGGTCCTGGGGGAATAGTTGCTGCCTAATATCCAAAGCCTAGAATAGCACGTTCCAGTTCCAGAGTCTGGCCTGTATTTTTGGCATTTGAAGGCATCCTCTCAAAGCTCATCCAGCCTACTCCTTTCATTTCTTCTATAGCACTCATCCTGTGATTGCCCTTTATTTGAGTTTTTATTTCCAATTCCTTAGTACTAATGAAGTTGAGTGTTTACTGCCTCTTCCCTGATGTCATTTTGCTATCCCAGTAGTTGAATGTAGTTCACCAACCATTTCTCCATTTGACTTTAGACAGCCTAGAAAATTTAATTGAATCTTTGTGCTCAAAGGGACCTTGGAAATTAAGAGAATCAGCGGCATTGTTTTTTTCTTTTCTTTTCCTATAGAGTTTAGTATTTTGATCAAGCTGCTCGACTCAGAAGATGAGATTATTGTGGGAAATGCAGCCCTCTGCATTGGTAATTGTGCAGAGGTGCCTGGAATCGCCTTTGTCCTGCTCAAGTCTAATATCGTAAAGATATTGTTAAAACTTGCAGGTGGTGATTCAAAGGAAACATCCGTGCAGCTGAATGCGGGGATTGCCCTGGGAAAACTGTGCACAGCTGAACCAAGGTACTAAGTGTCCGAGGGTTATCAGGACCAAGCGGCCAGATTGTCTGTCAGGCCACAGAGTCAAAGGGAATAACTATGTGGCAATGTGCTGCCTTAATAGAGGATGTGGGACACCCTGACCAATCAAGTGAAAATAGAGGATAGGGAGTTTTTTTGGATAAAGGTTCAATTCTTTTGCCAACTTAATTCAACAAGCACTTATTAAGCACTTTTTATATGCACAGCACTATAGTAGAAGGAAGATGCAAAATTCATGTCAGAGTCCTTGATCTCATGGAGCTTAATCCAGTAGGTATTTGATGCTTACACAGGTAACCATTATACCCTTATACAGTATAAGTGTATAAGAGAGAAGCAAAATAGTGTTTTGTGAGTTTTTATATAGAAAACATCATTACAAATAGGGAGAATCAGGAATAGTTTCATGGAGAAGATGGGATTTGAGTTGGGCTTTAAAGCATGAGTAGGATGTACAAGTGTAGGGGATAAGACAGCATTCCAAGGGGATGGAAGCAAGAAAGTGCGTTTGGAAGATGGAGGGAAGGAGCAGAAAATGAGTCAGTGTGCTATAGGAGTAAAAATGAATACATGATCCTAGTGTTTTAAAATATATATATATATGCATATATATATAATTTAATAGTAAACAAAAAGAGGAGGGAAAGAAAAGGAAAAGAATTTCTTCAGTAAAGTGAGCAAAGCAAAGAGAGCCAAAAACTCACACCTGCAGCACTTTACCAAAGCAAAACACAAGCTCCCGAAAAAGAGCCCGACAATGTGGGTCTCAGCCAAATTTATCTCCCCAAACCTCTATATATCAAATGAGGATGTAACTTAAAAGGATGCTGGGAATGTAGCTCAGGAGTGGCAAATTTTCCACCTGCACACTGCCTAGTGCATAATATGTATGGGGAATAATAGAGAGGGGTGGCTAGGTGGGGCAGTGGATAGAATGCCAGACCTGGAGTCAGGAAGGCTCATCTTCCTGAGTTCAAATCTGACCTCAGACACTTACTTAGCTGTGTATCCCTGGTTCAGTCTCTTCATCCTGTTAACATTAGTTTCCTCATCTATAAAATGAGCTGGAGAAGGAAACGGCAAACCACTTCATTTTCTTTTCCCAGAAAATCTCAAATAGGGTCACAAAGAGTTAGATATAACTACTCAACAAAACAACAGCAACAAACCACATTGTGGAGGCATTGCATTCTAAACAAAGGGAAAATATCTTAATCAGTAAACAACAGGGATACATGGAAGATTTTTGAACACAGAATTGTCATGCTAAGGCACATGCTTTAGGATGATTTTGGCAGCACCATGGAAGATGGATAGGAGGAGAGGGAGTGAAGATAGAAAGACTATTGCAGTACTCCAGGTGAGTGGTAATGAGAGCCTATATGAGACTAGTACAGGAGAAACAGAGTGGGTGAAGGCATCAAGAAATATTGCAGAGCTAGAACCAGAAGCTTATCTGTTGGTGATGGAATACTACTGTGCTCAAAGGAATAATAAACTGGAGGAATTCCATGTGAACTGGAAAGACCTCCAGGAACTGATGCAGAGTGAAAGGAGCAGAGCCAGAAGAACATTATACACAGAGACTGATACACTGTGGTAAAATTGAAGGTAATGAACTTCTCTACTAGTAGCAGTTCTGAGGGATTTTTGGTAAAGAGCGCTACCCACATTCAGAGGAAGAACTACAGGAGTGGAAAAACAGAAGAAAAACAACCGCTTGAACACATGGGTTGATGCAGACATGATTGGGGATGTAGACTCGAAACAACCACACCAATGCAACTATCAATAATATGGAAATAGGTCTTGATTGATGACACATGAAGAAACCAATGGAAATGCACATTGGCTAGGGGGAGAGAATACGAACATGAATCTTGTAACCATGGAAAAAATTTTTCTAAAAAAATTTTTTTTAAAAGAAGCAGCAAAAATCAAATGGAACAGATGGAAAGTTTCTAACATGAGAGCATAGTGAAGTCAGAAGGAAGAGCTTGTTTAGGATCAAAAGTTATGTTTGGTTTTGGATATAATGATACAACTTCCTAGTGGTTGGAGATAAGGACTGGGGGGAGACAACAGTTCATGGTGATGGTAGCTGAATCCTTTGGGAAGAATTGAAGTTGGCTAAGTGAGATAAGCAGAAGAGATAGGCTTGAATAAACCCCAGCCACCTGCCTGGGCAGGGAAAGGGGTGTCCCTGAGAGGGCTGGTCCCTCTTTATGCTCCTGTCTGTCCAGCCAGCCACATCTGCCCCCGTGTCTATCAGAATTAGGGTCATTGTTTTCAGTCTCTGGAGCCCCATTCCCTTTCAAAGCATCTGGCAGCCATTCCCCTTCCTTATCTACCTGATGTAACACTAATGTTCCACATCCATTTAGGGTCAGAAGATCATCTGAGCAATGGCAGGGGTTTTCTGAGTTAGAAGCTGACTTTTTGCATTCTGGCTGTTGCAGGCATGCTGTTCAACTTGAAGAGCTTCATGGGATTGAGATCCTCAATTCAACCATGAAATACATCAAAAAGACTTGAAAGGTGTCACATCATGCCCATATTTGAAGGAGACATTTGCTTTATACCACTGGTTTTATTCTCATGGTAATAAAGTTATTATTTTAATATACACTGGGGTACTGGCTATTTGTTTTCAGAATTCTTCCCCTTGAATTTCAACTAATAGAAGTGTGGAAATTACATTGAGTATGAGTAAATGTTACCTTCCCACCCTTCAGATATAACTACTTTTCTGTTACCTCAGGTGGCATAATGAGCCAGGAGACCCAAGGATTGGTTCCTAAAGGAAACATCCAGTAAGACCCAGTACTGGGAGTCTTATTAAGAATAATTTGAACACTTCAGAGTTTTTGAACATTCTGCTATTACCCATCCCAAGGCTAGAGTCAAGAATTACATCAGTGTGGTATAGGAAGTAGATTTGAGTAAAGCATTTACCCAACAAGAAATCAGTCAAGAATCATCTTTATAATTAAGAAAACTAGACCCCCTCTCTCCTAACACACTTGGTGAAGATCACTCTCATTTTAAACAAGGAACCTCTTTTGAGGGGTATCTAGGTGGCTCGGTGGATAGAGCACCAAACCTTGAAATAGGAGGTCCTGGATTCAAATCTGGCTTCAGATACTTCCTTGCTCTGTGACCTTGGACAAGTCACTTAACACTCATTGCCAAGCCCTTACCATTCTTCTACCATAGAACCAATATTTAGTATCAATTCTAAGAAGAAAAGGGTTTAAAAAAAACCCTTATTTGTGAAACAAAGTGACTAAAGGAGGCTCACAAGATAATCATCCCCACAGATACATCCATGCCTGGAACCAGAGGAGCCATGCTGAGCTGTGGATGAACCCCCAGATTTCATTTCATTCTATATATGGCAACAGCCACAGAATGGTAAAAAGGAAAAAAAAATCTGTATTCCTTTCCTTCCCTCTGTAAAGTAAACATATACCCCCTCCCTTTCTAGCTTCCCCAGACTGCATCAAAGAGACCACAGAATCGAAAAGAAAGGCCTTGTTTGATGTGGCTCATAGAAGAGGACCAGATCTGTGGCTGTCCCCATTGCATGCAAGATGCAAGCACCATCCTGTGTATCCAACACGAAGGCTTGCCTCCTCTGATTTCAAGTCAAGCCCCCTCCTCCAGCCCTTTGGCTTCACTTGTCCTTTTAGACATTTGTGGGAGGTTATTATATACGTAATCTCTTCCCCAAAGAGTAAGGAATGTCAAATTATAACATTATCTTTGCTTCAGAGTGCCTGCTGAGAACAGTAATCTTCTCTGCTTCACAAGAAGGATCGATTTCTTCACCTGAAGAGTTTTCATTCCCCAGTGCTGGTGTGAGGATAGCTTTCTTACCCAGTACACTCCTTCTCTGGTGCAGACAGCGCTAGGCCTCCTTTTCTTAATCTTGTCATCTCCAGAGCACACCATGCTGCAGGGCTTTCACTTGGGATGGAAGAAAATCAATCAGATACGTAAGAAATACTTTGTTTTGCCACACCAGCAACTGTTGTCATGGTCCTCCTTAAACTGACATCAGACTAAGCCCTGGAACCTGACTGGATGTGCTCTATTTTAGGCAAAGCAAAGACTGCTGGCAAAGTCCCAGGGCACAATTTAATGTCTGAATTTGTGGCCATTAGGAAAGTGGGATTATTTAACCTGAAAAAGAATTCTGAAGTCTTCAAGCTTGACTGGAACTAAAGACGTCTTTTTATATTTTAACTCCTGTGTCTTAGCCTAGCTATTATCAGCAATACAATGAATGATCCAGGACAATTCTGAGGGACTACGACAAAAAATGCTCTCCAACTCCAGAGGAAGAACTGTTGGAGTATAAATGCAGATGAAAACATGATTTATCACTTGTTTATTTGGATTTATGTTTGGGGGTTTCATTTTATAATATTATTCACTTACAAAAATGAACAATATGGAAATGTGTTTCACATGACAATACAATTATAACTCAGGTCAAATTTCTTACCCATACTAGAGGAATAAGGGAAAGGAGGCAGGGAGATAAATTCAATCATATAACTTAGGAAAACTTGTGTGGAAATTTGTTATTACATGTAATTGGTAACTCATCTGTCTGAAAACCAATACGATGTATTTGTTTATTTTAGAAACCCTTACCTTCCATCTTGGAATCAGTACTGTGTATTGGTTCTAAGGCAGAAGAGCAGTAAGGGCTAGGCAATGGGTGTTAGGTGACTTGCCCAGGGTCACACAGTTAGGAAGTGCCTGAGGCTAGATTTGAACCTCAGACCCCCCATCTCCAGGCTTGACTCTTATTCACTGAACCACCCAAATGCCTCCAAACTTGTCTTTATCCCTGGAGACTGCTACCTTTTCTTCTGCCTCCCACTGTCAGCTCTTTTACATGTTGTCTTGACACTCAGCACAGCACCTGGCACATAGTATGCACTTAATGGTGCTTGTTGATAGAGAGTCAGACCTGGAGACTGGAGGTCCTAAGTCCAAATTTGGACTCAGATTCTTCCTAACTGTGTGACTCTGGACAAATCACTTAATCCTCATTACCTAGTCCTTACTGCTCTTCTGCCTAGGAATTGTAAGATTTTAAATTAACTGCCCAATACTTCAAGTACTATTTTTATAAAGTTATATTATCTGACAAAATAGAATCACATGATTAAGTTTTCTACCTGCTCAAAAGTCCCTGCTCCACCAAAGCCACAATAGGAAGGAAAGAGGGAGAGAGATAGACCTCCAACTCAATTTATATCCTGTCTACATCAGCACATAACAACAGGAAGTGAGTGGGGTTCTGGGAATCATAGCTTTGCTGGGTATTGTAGTTTTTCTGGAAATCGTAGTTTTGCTGGGGAATCTTAGTTTTTAGGGTAACAGATTCTAATTACACAGAACTGAGACCCAGTATTGATTCTAAAGAGGAAGCTAAGTATTTCTAAAATAAAATGCTTGACTGTTGACTGACTATAATGTTTCAGATAGAAATAAAGTGAGAACTGATATTAAGCATGCACACATACACCTAGACACATAACATTAAGGGATAGAGACCCTTGAAGGAAGCTGCTGAAAAAATTAAAGAATTTCCATCCCTAGGATGGAAAGCAGAGCATTTAAAATCACCCTCAACAATATAAAATATTTAGGAATCTATTTGCCAAGACAAACACAGGAATTATATGAACACAACTACAAAACATTTTCCACATAATTAAAACTAGATCTAAATAATTGGAAAAAGCATTAATTGCTCGTGGGTAGAATGAGCTAATATAATAAAAATGGCAACCCTACCCAAATTAATCTATTTATTTAGTGCCATACCTATCAAACTACCAAAAATTTTTTTATAGAATTAGAAAAAATTACAACAAAGTTCATTTGGAAGAGCAAAAGATCAAGAATATCAAGGGAACTAATGAAAAAAATGTGAAGGATGGGGGCCTAGTAGTACCAGATCTTAAACTGTACTATAAAGCAGTAGTCATAAAACATATATGGTACTGGCTAAGAGACAGAAGGGAGGATCAATGGAATAGACTTGGGGTAAATTACCTCAGCAAGATAGTGTACAAGAACCCACTATTTGACAAAAAATGCTGGGAAAATTGGAAAACAATATGGGAGAGATTAGGTTTAGATCAGCATCTCACACCCTATACCAAGATAAATTCAGAAGGGGTAAAAGACTTAAATATAAAGATGGAAAGTATAAGTAAATTAGGTAACCATAGAATAGTATACATGTCAGATCTATAGGAAAGAAAAGAATTTAAGACCAAGCAAGAAATAGAGAGTATTAAAAAATGTAAAATGATCATTTTGATTGCATTAAATTAAAAAGGGTTTGTACAAACAAAACCAAAGCAACCAAAATTAGAAGGGAAGCAACAAATTTGGGGAAAATCTTTTTAACAAAAACCTCTAACAAAGGTCTAATTTATCAAATTTATAAGGAGCTAAATCAATTGTACAAAAAAATCAAGCCATTCCCCAATTGATAAATGGTCAAGGGACATGAATAGGCAGTTTTCAGATAAAGAAATCAAAACTATCAATAAGCACATGAAAAAGTGTTCTAAATCCCTCCTGTTTAGAGAAATGCAAATCAAAACAACTCTGAGGCACCACCTCACACCTACCAGATTGGCCAATATGACAGCAAAGGAAAGTAATAAATGTTGGAGGGGATATGGCAGAATTGGGACACTAATGCATTGCTGGTGGAGTTGTGAATTGATCCAACCATTCTGGATGGCAATTTGGAACTATGCCCAAAGGGCTTAAAAAGAATGCCTGCCCTTTGATCCAGCCATACCACTGCAGGATTTGTACCCCAAAGAAATAATAGGGAAAATACTTGTACAAAAATATTCATAGCTGTGCTCTTTGTGGTGGCAAAATACTGGAAAATGAGGGGTGTCCATTGATTGAGGAACGGCTGAACAAATTGTGGTATCTGATGGTGATGGAATACAACTGGAGCAATTCCATGTGAACTGAAAAGACTTCTAGGAATTGATGTAGAACAAAAGGAGCAAACAGATCCAGGAGAACGTTGCACACAGATTGATGCACTATGGCACAATTGAACATAATGGACTCCTTTACTAGCAGCAATGCAATGATCTAGGATAATTCTGAAGGACTTATGAGAAAGAATGCTATCCATATCCAAAGAAAGAACTGTGGGAGTAGAAACGCAGAAGAAAAAACATATGATTGATCACATGGTTTGATGGGGATATGATTGGGGATGTTGACTTTAAATGAATACTCTATTGCAAATATTAATAATATGGAAGTAGGTTTTGAACAATGATACATGTAAAATCCAGTGGAATTACTTGTTGGCTCCAAGGAGTGAGGGGGGAAAGAGAAGAGATGAGGGAAAGAACATAAATCATGTTACCATAGAAAAATATTCTAAATTAAATAAATAAACAAACAAACAAATAAATAAATAAACAAATAAATAAATAAATAATCCTGTTTGGGGGGGACTGGATCAGGGATGTCCTACACAGAAACAGCTCGTGGGACAAGATCAGACTTGTGTGTATATATGAGAATGATCATTTTTATTTTTTAATATAGAAGATAATATGTAATATAACAATAATATATTACATGATTCACCATGTAATAAATTATACTAAATATGCTTAGTCATAAGCCTACATTTGCTCTGTCCAAAAATCTATGTCTCATTTTTCTCCTCTTTCCTATCTTTCCCCCAGCCCCAAGAAGGCAGATATTATGATATAAGTTGTATGTATATTATCACATAACACATATTTCTCTCTTTATCATGTTGTGAAACAAGACTCAAATTGCTTATACAAGAAAAGATATCATGTGAACTTTTTGATTTCTATACTAATTGGAAAGACCTCCATGAACTGTTGCAGAATAAAATGAGCAGAACCAGAACAACATGGTACATAGAAACTGAAATGTTGTGGAACGATCAAATCTGATCAACTTTTCCTCTAATAGCAATGCAATATCCAGGTCAATCCCAAAGGACTTATGAGAAAGAATGCTATCCATATCCATATTGAGAGAAAGAACTGTGGAAGTAAAAATGCAGAAGGAAAACATGATTTATCACTTGTTTATATGGGTATATGATTTGGGGTTTTGGTTTTAAAAGATTACTCTATCATAAAAATGAATAGTATGGAAATAGGTAACAAATGATAACATACGAATAACCCAGTGCAATTGCTTGTCCTCTCCAGAAGGGAGGAGGGAAGAAGAGAGGGAGAAAAAAGGAATCACGTAACCATGGAAAAATATTTAAACATTTTAAAATTTTTGAAAAGATCATGGAGGAAATAAAGAAATAGTACTCTTTGCCCCTGTTTTTGTGAAAGCCTCATTTTCCAGATTCCTTGAAAATATGGGTTCCTGGAAAAGCAAACTAAATGAAGTGAATCATTGGAGATATCACCTACCCACCATTCCAAGTAGCTCTTTCAGGAACATTGGGCATCATTCTCAGTAATGAGTTGGAGGATGCTGAAGGATGTGCATGTTATCTGCCCCTTGAGAGGAAGGGGAGGGAGAAAATATGTAGAATGAGAGACATCTCTGGACACAGTCAATATGAGAATTGATTTTACTTGACTGTTCAGGGTAGACTAACACCTACATACAGTCGGTTATAATTCAACTTGTAATGAAAAAAGGCACCCATAAGTCAACAGTAAGCAGGTAACTCAAGGAGGTTTACTTCACCCTAATATAGTAAGGCTATGCAATAAGAATACAGTGATAGCTTCGATAGAAGTTCTATCTAAGTCAGAGAGGGTCCCAACTTCACATGGGAGTTTTTATGCTCCAGGTGACCAGGAAGCTCCTTGTAAGAAAGGCAAGGGCCAACTAGGTCCCAGGAAGAGATGTGTTACCTTTGAGGGAAAACATCCCCGTTGATGGGGATCCTAGTCCAATCACAACTATGAATAAAAGAGCTGGTGGGAGAAAAGAATGCTTTTTAATTTTTTAATTTAATTTTAAAAAAAGAATCAGTCTGTAGAGAAAATAATTAGACCCCAGCTTTTCTGGTGAGATCTTTTCTTGGGCTGTGAAAAGAAGAAATAGTTTTATTTTTAAATACAGGTTCAACAATGAACTCTATTGCTATAGCCTCCCATGAGAGCTATTGCTAGCCACAACAAACATAGATCTCCTGTCAACCAAAAGGCAGTGGTGGTTTAAGGAAAAGGAACATTCAATCTAGAATCAAGAAAGCTTGGGTCCAGCTCTTAATTTCTTTATTTGGCAATGGAACAACGGCAAGGATCACTGGAGATTTTGATGCCGATTTGTCATTATACTCCTTTACTTTTAAATAGATTTTCAAGGCTCTTTCTTCACAAAAAAAGAGTGTTTAGCCTGTGAGAAAGAATATCAAATATCTTTAGACAACTGAAAAATATTGTCCTGGGACTCTGGGGAAAGAGAGATGGTTAGAGGAGCTGAGATCAGGTTTGGTCTCTGTACATTTTAACCAGATATTACGGCTCAGAGCATAACTAGGTAGTGCCATCTATCAGAATTGGCTTTTAAATAACCTAATAATTCAGAAAGAATGCAATCAGTAATCAACTTTGGTGTCCCTGGGTGTCTCAGCTGCCAATTAAAACCACATTACTTCTCTGCAATAAATATGAACATGAGATCCACTGTTGATATTTTCTTAAAATACTAAATGTTGTTTTCCTCCTTACTCCAAACAAGATCCATTGTATGCGGAGAGAAGTGCCTACTATATAGAAGGCATTGTCCCAGGCACAAAAAAATAAACATAATGTAGTCTCTGACTATGATATTTATACAAAAAAAAGTATAATATGAGGTCAAATGCAACAAGGATAGCTATCTTGATGTGGAAGAATGAGACCTGGACTTGAAGTCAGAGAATTGGGGTTTGAATCTTGACTCTCTCACAACTTATGCAACATTGGACAAGTCATTTCATCCCTGTTGGCATCGGTTCCTCCATCTGTAAAATGAAACTCAAAGTAATCCCATCCATTGGGGAATGGCTAAAAAAATGGTGGTATATAAATGTAATGAAACACTATTATGCTATAAGAAATGAAAGATGATGTCAAAGAGACATGGAAAAACTTGTATAAAGTATTGCAGAGTGAAATGAGCAGAGGCAGAAGAATAATTGCTACTACATCATCAATATAAAAATGAACAATTTTGAACACATATAACCCAAGGAAGAATGAAACGAACAGAACAAGGAAGATAATTTATACAATAAAAACACTGTAAAAAACAAACACCTTGGAAAGCTATAAGAATTCTGATTAATGAAATATCTATCCATGATTCCAGAAGCTAGATGCTGAAGCATATTGGTCACTCCCTCTTCCACCAGAGGTGATGAACTCAGGGCAAAATGAGGCATTTATTTTTTTTAACATGGCCAATGAGAGAATTTATTTTCCTTGACTAGGTTTATTTATTACAAGGATTTTGTTTTTGTTTTTTCTCTAACTGGATGGGATGAAAGGAAGAAAAAAATACATTTCTTTTTCCCCCTTTTTTTTATTTAGAATATTTTTCCATGGTTACATGATTCATGATCTCCCCCCGCAACTTTTCCTCCCCCCTCCCAAATCCGTCAAGCAGTTCCACTGGGTTAAAAAAAATACATTTCTTAAAATCAGATCTGTAACATTTAGATTTTAAAAATAAGAGTTAAGACTCCCAAGGTCCTTCCTAACTCTGAAGCCTGCAATCTGCTTTTTATGGAGAGAATCCAGGAAGGCTTCATGAAGGGGTAGCATCTGGAATGGGAAGGAAGAGTTTCAATAGTTGTGAAGTAACAATAGCCTTGAGAAGGAGAAGTGTGTGGCTAGCCACATTTGCATGTGAATGGCTTTGGGACAAAAGAATTAAGATATAAGGCAATAGACTTTGAGGGACCCTACTTCCCCCAGCCTTTTGTTCTTGCCCTCACTACTGTTCATTTTCATGGGGAGACTTGAAGGATTTTGGTGACCTCAATCTCAGTGTCTCAGACCTATACAACTCCCATGTTTTTTCTTTGGTAGAGATTGGGAGATGTCTTTTGAAGGACACAGAAGCCCCAAAAGAAAGGCATTTTTTTATTCCTGAGTAAAATGAGAGGTCTTACATATTATTGCTGTTGTTGTTTAGTCATTTTAAGACATGTCTGATTCTTAATGAACCCTTTGGGGAGGTGTCCTGGCAAAGATACTGGAATGATTTGCCATTTCCATCTCCAGCTTATTTACAGATATGGAACTGAGGGACCAGGGCTAAATGACTTGCCTAGGGCCACACAACTAAGTAAGTGTCTGAGGCTAGATTTAAACTCAGGTCTTCCTAACACAAAACCCTGTACTCTATCCACTGTGCCATCTAGACTGCAATTCAGTCCCAGGTAGAATGATTATGTTTGTCTGAGAGCACATTATCTATCTTTTGTTCAGGTCTTTGATTAGGTGTGGTGGCTCATAGTTTCAGTTACAACTAATAAAGAGAGGGAAGAAGAGAATTAGAATTTATATAGTATATACTATGTGCCAAACACTGTGCTAAGTGCTTTACAAAAAATCTCATGCAATCCTAATAACAACTTTGATGAAAAGACCTCCAGGAATTGATGCAGAGTGAAAGGAGCAGAACCAGGACAACATTGTATACAGAGATTGATACACCGTGGCACACTCAAATGTAATGGACTTCTCTACTAGCAGCAATGCAATGATCCAGGACAATCCAGAGGAACTTATGAGAAAGAATGCTAACCAGAGAAAGAACTGTGGGAGCAGAAACACAAAAGAAAAACATATAATTGATCACATGGTTTGATGAGGATATAATTAGGGTGTTGATGTTAAAAGATGACTCTACTGCAAATACAAATAACATGGAAAGAGGTTTTGAACAATGATATGTATATAACCCAGTGTCAGCTTCAGGAGGGGGTAGGGAAGAGGGGTGGGAAAAATCATGAATCGTAACCATGGAAAAATATACTAAATAAATTTTAAAAAATAAAGGAAAACAACTTCGAGAGACAAGAGTTCTTATCATCCCCATTTTATAGTTGAAGAAACTGAGACAAGCAGAGCTTATGTGACTTGCCCAGGGTCATACAGTTAGTGTTGGTGGCTGGATTTGAACCCTAGGAACACTATCCACTATGCCACCTAATTACAATATGAGGTATAAGGCTGACCTTATTAGGGAAAATCTCATCAAAGGACCTTAGATAGCCAGCTGGTAGCCCTGACATATTTAAACTTAGACTATACTTTAAGTTACAGTGAACTATAATACTCCTTCAAAGCTCCCTTGGGTAAAAGAGTGGCAAATAAGTCAGGTGAGCAGTGGGCTGAAAGCCCTAGCAAAGGAAGTCCCTTGGGGACACCCTTCCTAAGAACAAACCCAATAAAAAAAAAGTACTGGATGGGAGTGCACAGCTAGGTAGTTCAATGGATAGAGAGTCAGGACTGGAATTAGAAGGACCTCTGTTCAAACCTGTCCTCTCAGATACTTCCTAGCTGTGTGACCCTGGGCAAGTCACTTAATCCCTATTGCCTAGTCTTTATCATTCTTCTGCCTTAGAACTGATACTTACTACTGATTCTGAGACCAAAGGAAAGGAGTTTGGGTTTTGATTTTTAAAGAAATGCACTGGGGCTAGAGAATCAGGATATTTGGGTTCTAGTTCTGGTTAGATGACCTCGATCAAAGATTTAGACTTTCTAGTCATTAGTTTCTTCAACTAATTGGTCAGTTTCCATTTAAAGGAAGCGCCTCTGCCAGCTACGTTTATTCCATTCTTCTCCCAGGTCTGCTCCTGGCTCTGGAAACCTTTTCTTTACCATGTCCCTGCCTTCTGGGCACCTTTTCTCCTTCTCCTGAATTCCAGTTTCCTTTTATATGCTGCTCCCTCCCACACACCCCAACAGTTTCTTGAAGACAAAGTTTGGGGTTTTTCCCTTTGTATTTGTATTCCCAAGCCTCTGTACAGTACCCAGCACCTGCGTTGTTCAATCATGCAATCATGTCCAACTCTTCATGACCCCATGGACCAGACTCTTCAGGGGGTTTTCTTGGCAAAGATATGGTGTGGTTTGCTATTTTCTTGTCTATTGGATCAACTTTTGTCACAATTTTCCACTATTACCTCTGGATCTTGGATAACCCTGCACAGCATCGCCCACAGTTTCATTGAGCTTTGCAAGCCTCTCTGCCACAACAAGGAAGTGATCCAGGAGGGATACCTGGCACCTGGAAAGCACTTAATAATGCTTTGTCTGATGTCTGATGACTGACTGACTGACCTGTATCAAGGTCCCTTTTAGCTCAAATGTTCTGTGAATCCAAATTAATTTACAACTACTTTGTTTTCAATTCAGTGTGCAAAACCTTTGGGGAAAGATTGTGAGAAAGAAGCTATGCTTCCTTAGTTAAGACTGTCCCAAGATACCCAGCTATTGTTATAAACAGAAAAGAGAGGTCCTAGGGAGATATAGATATACAGTGATGTGAATGTGTCAGTATTTTCCCTAGCTGCAGATGATGGAAGAACACCAACCCCAATCACCCTTGATAGTTGTTATAATTTCCCCTTTCTCTAGCAGTTGCCAGGGAGGATCCCCGAAAGGTTAGATGCATGGATAACCTTTCCAGGTCCAACCTGGGGTTGGATAGATTAAATAGGGCTTTGATTTGTCTTGGATTACATTTGGTATCTGACTGCATTGACTCCCTCCCTAAGGGTCGTGATATAAAGACCACTCAGGAAGGTACTTGTTAAACTCTCTTTATCTATAATCAGGGAAAGGATAAACAGGACAAGGATTGGGGATTGGAGACCCTATCAACCTAATATCTATAACTAGTTAACAATCAGGAATGAAGGCTATTGATCTAGTAGAAGCTGGAGCTTTATTCTCCACTATACCTCTGGCCCAGCCTGGCCACAGCCAAGCCAGAGAATAGGGACTGCTATTGATGCAGCTGTGTTGGTGATCTTATTCTCTCAGCTTTCTCACTACCAGTGTTTGGTGATGTACCAGCTCTCACAGTCTTCAGGAAATATTCAGATCCTTCCTACCCTCTTCTTCATAGACCTCCCTGCCTCCCTTCACCACCCAGAGACCTAGAGACCTAAAGGGACCTAGAAAGACCAAGAGACCTAAAGACCTAAAAAGCCCCCTCCACATGGTTGTCAGGGATATTTATACAGTCAGACCAACCGACGTTTGCCCCTGGCTCATGGCACCTGGGAACATTCTGTATCTTCCAAGTGCCTTCCCTTTCATTCAAGGTGGCATCCATCATTTCCCAGATTATGAATATAACACTATGCATAAATGATTTGGCAGCTCCCAGCCCAACTGATTGTGAGCAGGAAGGAATATCTGAAATGGGTACTATGCTGAAAAGCTTGAAGTCTCTTAGTCTTTTTTTTCCATCAAGACAACTAATTTGATGCCAACTTCATGAAGGAAAGATGAAGAATCAGCTCTTCTCTAAGGCTTTTTGCTCATCATCTTCCCCCGTGGACCTGAATCTGATTTACTCTGCTTCCCCTGCTGCCTGACTCCAGTGAAACTTCCTAAAGCTGAATGTGCCTTCAGGAAAAAGTAAACTAGGGGAGCCAGCTCACCAGGGTGGAGGAAACAGATGCTTGGCATTCTCTCTCCCAGAGTCAACCCCCATGCCTCTTCCAACCTCAGGAGTTGGGTAACTGTCAGTCTCATCTGTTTATAGGGATCCTCTCTATGTAGTGAGTACCATTTGAATGATAGATTTTTCCTTTGAAGCACAGTCAGCTCCTGCTACCTTTACCACTTGTCTCTCTACTTTCACATTCAGGCTTCATTTCTCCACAACCAACTCTCTGTTCATATGCTCTTCTGTCCCCCTCAAATCACAAGTAAACATGCCCTCCAAGACTACTCTCCTCCAAAAATCACTGCAGCAGAAAAATGAATTTACAGAACCAGTGATGGGGTCATTTACACTAGATCAAAAGAACTTCTAGCCAGTGAAAGGTGTTGAAATAAAGGAAGGAAGAAAAGTTGTAGCCAGTCTTTGTATGGTGTCCTGGGACTGTTTAGGATAATTTAGGTGTAGCCCTTGCTAGAAAGTAGTATGGTATACAAAAGGATAGATTGTTCTGCTTTCTACTTTTGTAGAGTAAAAGGTTAACACAAGAAAAAAGGAAATAAATCACATTTCTAATGTATTAAGTACTTCAGGACTAATAATGTTGTTGGTTTTCTTAAAATGCAATAAGCAATAATTAAGAACCACCTTTATGCCAAGCACTATGCTAAATACTGTGGATATAAAGAAAAGGCTGTTCCTGCCTTCAAGAAGCTTACATTCTTCTAAAGTGAATTATCGGTCAGGGGTGTGTAGAGAGCATGGATGGTGGCTCATGGCTAATTCATTGCTTTTACCAACAGTTTTAGCCTTCCTTCAGAGCTGCTTATAAGTAACACTAATCCTATCCCTAAACCCTAATCTTAACCCTAATCCTAATCCTAGCCCTAATCCTACCCTTAGCCCTAATTCTAATCCTAACCCTAATTTTAACCCTAATCCTAAAACCTAATCCTAACCCTAGCCTTAACTCTAATCCTAACCCTAACCCCAACCCTAATCCTAATCCTAATCCTAAAACCTAATCCTAACCCTAACCTTAACTCTAATCCTAACCCTAACCCTAACCCTAATCCTAATCCTAATTCTAACCCTAGCTTTAAACCTAACTCTAATCCTAATCCTAACCATAACCCTAATGCTAATTCTTTTTTTAATTTTAATTTTAATTTTAAATATTTTCCCATAGTTGCATGTTTCATGTTCTTTCCCTCTCCCCCAAATCCCCCTTAATTCCCTATTATTGATAGTTAGACTAGAGTTATTGTTTAGTGTCTACATCCCCAATAATATCCCCATCAGCCCATGTGTTCAAGCAGTTGTTTTTCTTCTGTGTTTCTCCTACCACAGTTCTTCCTCTGAATGTGGCTAGTTTTCTTTCTCATAAGTCCCTCAGCCTTGCTCTGGATTCTTACATTGTTGCTAGTAGAGAAGTCCGTTATGTTCAATTGTACCACAGTGTATCAGTCTCTGTGTACAGTGTTCTCCTGGATCTTCTCCTTTCACTCTGCATCAGTTCCTGGAGGTGATTCCAGTTCACATGGAATTCCTCCAGTTCTTTATTCCTTTGAGCACAATAGTATTCCATCACCAACAGATACCATAATTTGTTCAGCCATTCTCCAATCGAGGGACATCCTCTCTTTTTCCAATTTTTTACCACCACAAAGAGTGCAGCTATAAATATTTTTGTACACATCTTTTTCCTTATTATCTTTTTGGGGGTATAAACTAAGCAGTGCTATGGCTGGATCAAAAGAAAGATAATCTTTTAAAGCCCTTTGAGCATAGCTACAAATTGCCATCCAGAGTGGTTGGATCAACTCACAACTCCACCAACAATGCATTAATGTCCCAATTTTGCCACATCCCCTCCAACATTGATTACTCTCCCTTGTTGTCATTTTAGTCAATCTGCTAGGTGTGGGGTGATACCCTGGAGTTGTTTTGATTTGCATTTCTCTAATTACTAAAGATTTAGAACACTTTCTCATGTGCTTATTGATAGTTCTGATTTCTTTACCTGAAAATTGCCTATTCATGTCCCTTGTCTATTTATCAATTGGGGGATGTCTTGATTTTTTGTACAATTGATTTAGCTCCTTGTATATTTGAGTAATTAGACCTTTGTCTGAGTTTTTTGTTATAAAGATTTTCCCCCAATTTGTTGCTTCCCTTCTAACTTTGGTGTCATTGTTTTTGTCTGTACAAAAACTTTTTAGTTTGATGTATTCAAAATTATTTATTTTACATTTTGTAATTTTTTTCTAACTCTTGCTTGGTTTTAAAATCTTTTCTTTCCCAGAGATCTGACACGCATGTTATTCTGTGCTCACCTAATTTACTTATAGTTTCCTTCTTTATATTCAAGTCATTCACCCATTCTGAGTTTATCTTGGTATGGGGTAAGAGATATGGATCTAGACCCAATCTCTCCCATATTGTTTGCCAATTTTCCCAGCAGTTTTTGTCAAATTGTGGGTTTTTGTCCCAAATGCTAGGTTCTTTGGGTTTATCGTAGACTGTCTTGCTGAGGTCGTTTACCCTTAGTCTATTCCACTGATCCTCCCTTCTGTCTCTTCACCAGTACCATATTGTTTTGATGACTTCTGCTTTATAGTACAGTTTAAGATCTGGTACTGCTGGGTCACCGTCCTTCATTTTTTTTTTTCATTATTTCCCTTGATATTCTTGGTCTTTTTTTCTAATTCACTAAAAGAGTTTTTTGGTAGTTTGGTAGGTATAGCACTAAATAAGTAAATTAATTTGGGTATGATGGTCATTTTTATTATGTTAGCTCATACTACCCATGAGAACTCAATGTTTTTCCAATTATTTAGATCTAGTTTTAATTGTGTGGAAAGGGTTTCATAGTTGTATTCGTATAATTCCTGTGTTTGTCTTGGCAGATAGATTCCTAAGTATTTTATATTATTTAGGGTGATTTTAAATGTAATTTCTCTAACTCTTCCTGACGAGATGTGTTGGAAATATATAGAAATGCTGATGATTTATGTGCATTGATTTTGTATCCTGCAACTTTGATAGTTATTGATTATTTCCATTAACTTTTTAGTTGATTCTCTAGGATTTTTTAAGTAGACCATCATATCATCTGCAAAGAGTGATAGCTTAGTCTCCTCATTGCCTATTTTAATACCTTCACTTTCTTTTTCTTCTCTAATTGCTACTGCTAGTGTTTCCAGTGCAATGTTAAACCATAGAGGTGACAATGGGCATCCTTGTTTCACTCCTGATCTTACTGGGAATGCTTCTAATTTATCCCCATTGCAGATGATGCTTGTTGATGGTTTTAGATATATACCATTTATTGTTTTTAGGAAAGGTCCTTCTATTCCTATACTTTCTAGTGTATTCAGTACAAATGGGTGTTGTATTTTGTCAAAGGCTTTTTTCAGCATCTATTGAGATAATCATGTGATTTTTGTTGTTAGCTTGTTGATATGGTCAATTATGTGAATGGTTTTCTGATGTTGAACCATCCTTGCATTCCTGGTATGAATCCCACCTGGGTTATAATGAATAACCCTTGTGATCACTTGCTGGAGTCTTTTTGCTATTATTCTGTTTAAGATTTTTGCATCTATGTTTATTAAGAGATTGGTCTGTAGTTTTCTTTCTCTGTTTTTGATCTACCTGGCTTTGGGATCAGTACCATCCTAATGCTAATTCTAACCCTAATCCTAATCCCAATTCTAATCTCAATCCTAAACATAAACTCTAATCCTAATCCTAGCCCTAATACTAGGCCTAACCGTAACCCTATTAAATCTAAAATACTAACCCTAACCCTATATATGAGTGAGAGCTTGATTCCCTCCCTCTCCTTAGCTAATTATTAGTTAAATAGCAAAGGGGGAAAAAGGAAAAGGGTCCAAGATATAGAGGTAGAAGTGATCTTAGTTGTCATCTAGTCCAATTGCCTCATTTTACAGATGAAGAAAATGAGCCCATTAAGTAGTTTGATCCATGTCACATTGTTGTGGAATCCAGGATCTGAACCCAGGTTCTCTGACTACAAATCCATCCCTGTGGAAAAGGTTACACAATTAGGTTCGCCTGGATTATTACAAACCTAACTGTTTTCTGGTCGCTCCACAATGATTAACATAGATACTAGACTAATCTTTCCCAAATATTGTTTTTATCTTGCCATTTTTTTTACTCACTCAAAATCATTCCATGGTTCCCAACCACCTAAAGGAGATATTTGGGACCATCCTGGGGACTCTGTCCCTGGAGCATCCCTGAAAACTTACAGGGAATCCAAGAGATTCAACTGTGTCAGAGACAATGAACTTTCTGGCTTCTTCCAGCTACATCGTGGCCCAGTGCTAAAAGGACCTGAGATTTTGCTCTAATGATGCAAACCCTAGGTGAGCCTCCTCTCACTCACACAGAGGTGAGAGGGGCAGGTTGCTGCATCAGTCAAAAGGAGAGGAGGCTTTTGGCTTGGTGACTCTTTCTTCCACTCTCTAGTGAGGCAGGCAGTGATTTCTGTCATTAAGATCTCCCAGGGGTGGACTTAGGGGGTGGAGGTGAGAGAGACAGCAATGCTCTTTCTTTCTACTCCATAGCTGCTCCCACATGATAAGCATACTCAACCAGAGATTCTTGTGCCAAGACCCTGGCTCCCTTTTCTGACACGGATTTCCTTTCTTGAACAGGTGACCAAGCGATCAACTTCAGAGAAAATATGTCCAGGCTGGGAGACAAGCCTGTTCCGGTAATGCAGAGGTCCAGTTCACTGGCTATTAACTATAGATGATTGACTGACAAGGGGAGCCTTCTCCACTGAAGATGACTACTAACAAGAAGAAGAGCCCCAGTCCCTGGTTTGACTTGACAGAAGACATGGTCTTTGAGAGATACAGCACAGAGCAGAGGTGAAATATAAATTAGATAATCATCAATCCCATACTACTTTATGTTTACATTAAGTATCATAGCCAGATGTGTGTATATATAGATACATATATGTATCTATATTTATTTACATATATAGTCTACCTAACTATCCCCTATTTCTTTTGCATATGATATATAAATACTTGTCACATATGTGATCTAGAGCTATTCATTTCTTTGGGGAAGGTTTAGACATGAGTAGAAACGTAAACCTTAAATAGCTTGTCCCTGGGGTAACGAGGTGAGGGCTTAATAACTGAAGAGTATGACAAAAAATAAAGAGAGAGAGAGAGATACAGAGAGAGGGAGAGAGAGAGAGAGAGAGAGAGAGAGAGAGAGAGAGAGAGAGAGAGAGAGAGAGAGAGNTGAGTCTCCTCCTTTCTGGTCCTGACCCTCCTGGATTTCACTACTCCTCAGAGCCTCCCTTTAGACTTGACTGTTTAGACATTCTGGTTCCACCCATAAGACTTGGTTTTCCTTTCAAGCTGGCCATGGAGAAAAAGAAAAAATAGGAAGAGGAAAAGGTCAAGGCTCATTTGTCATATTTGTCCCCACTCATTGGAGCTTTCTTAAGCCAAAGCTGCCTACACATATTTCTAGAGATCCACTTCTACATTTCTCTCTTTTCTTTGTGAAAATTATAAAAATGCCTCAATAGTTTTCTAGCCCATTTTCTGAGCCCTTCAGCCTGGCAAAATATATTATATATATATATATACATATATATATATATATATCATATCATATCATAGTCATGAAATCTATTTCCCTATCTCCTCCCAGGTATCTTCCTCCTGCTATCTTTTTTCTCTATTTTGTTTGAGTAATAAAGCACATAGATATTAATGCAATGATTAACCACATTTATCTTAAAGTTAAAAAAATAGAAAGCCAACAAACTCTTCAGGACTTCAGGAAGCAGACATGACTCTTTTAGGTGAAGAGAGTGAGAAAGAAGGGAGTTAAGGGAGTGAGGAATCACTAGCTATGTGTCTGGACCACTAGGTGAGATCAGCAAAACAAGCTCTACTCACACACTCCCTACCCCTGAGAACTGTACTAATGACTTTACAGTTGCAGCTCTGTCCCCACTTTCATAGCATTTCTGCTGGTTTGGGGTTTTTTGGTGGGGGGGATCGGTGGAGGGGTATCTTCTGACAAAGAACTTTTCTTTGCTTCAGTTTGAAAATTAGAATGACTCAGTGTGGTTTGGAGAAAGTCACAAAGTGGCCTGGACAATGTGCCACCTGCTGTGCTCCCTCACTTTCTATAGTTTCCTGGGCTGATTCCACAGATACCCCCTGCTCCATCCCTTCTTTCATGTGCTCCTCTTGCTCTCAGACCCAGGTGCAGCTGTTCATTGAGCCATTCTGTCCACTAGACTGTAAACCCCTTGAGGCCTGGAACTGTCTTTTGCCTCTTTTTTATATCCACAGCACTTAGCACAATGCCTGGCACAAAGTAAGCATTTAATAAATGTTTATTGGGGGGGGGGGAGGAGTAGCTAGGTGGATCAGTGGATTGAGAGCCAGGCACAGAGACAGGAAGTCCTATGCTCAAATCTGACTCAGATTTCCTGTGTGTCCCTGGGCAAGTCACTTAACCCCCTTTGCCTAGGTCTTACCTCTCTTCTCCCTTAGAACCAATATATAGTATTGATGATAAGATAGAAGGTAAGGGTTTAAAAAATGTTTATTGATTAATTTACTAATTGACTGCCTGCTCATGCCATTTATCCTAGCTCCCATTTCAATGGATTATTCCCTTCTTCTCTTTTAGGATAGAAGAAATAGTTTGTCAGGCAAAGTTTTGCCCTAGACGGTCATAGGGTTGGGGAAGTTCTTCAGGGGCTCAAGGAAGAAAATGACAGAGATTTCTTCCCTGCCAATGTACATTGGCCTCCAATGTCATGATATATATACATTTATTAAGTGCCTACTATGTGCAGCCAGAAGCGAAAAAGCAAGCTTCACCTAGGAGTAGACCCAGCGTTAACAATGGATATGGCAATATATTCCCAGCAAACTGACCCTAACAGAGAGAAGAGTCAGAGGCAACAATGACAGTGATATAATATACATACATATACGTACGTAGATATTCATAGATAGACAAACCGTGTTCTACAAGCTTCTGAATAGTCCTCTCATATGGGGCATAAAAAAGAAAACTCTGTGCTTGCCAGAGGTGTGTGTCCCTGTCACAGAGGACACCCAGCTAAGAGTCCAGACCAGAGAGAGTTTCCATTTAAGTGGAAAGGTCCTCTCAAAGCTCCTGTCAATAACTGACGCTGTAGTCTCAGCACACACCAGTCTCCTATGATGACTGAAAAGTCTTTGACCTAGTTATCTACACAAGAAAAGACAAGTGGGCGAGGTAATGACAGCAAGTTGGAAGGATGACCATAAAGTTAGTCCATTGGTATGGATATTCTGGACAGACACAGTGGGACAATGGAGGGCAGAACTAAAGGAGGACAGAGTGGGCTGGGTGACATTTGGGAAATGGTGCTGTGCTTTTAATAATCCTTAACTTCTTGCCAAAGCAAAGGCCCATCCTTTTCTAATATCAGTTCTTCTGGCAATATAGTATGGCCATGGGTGAAGATTAAGTAATGGAAGAATGACAATTGCGGGTCACCAGTGTGTAATTAGGATTTGCTCCCCAAAACTCTCTTTCCCAGCATCCCATGTTCCTTCTCATGTAACGTACTAACGTAGGGAAGATAGAAGTTTTGGGTAGCTCCATCCTCTCTCTTCTCCCTGAAACATGGCTGTGGAGGGGGGAGGTGAGAGGCAAGAGAATTTTACTCAGGTTTTACTTTTGTTCTTTTTATTTCTTCTACTTCAAGCGATTATTAATAAACTTTATATAATGTAATACTTAGAGTTATTGGATATTCATTTAAATCTTACACTAGCAAGACATAGAGGGGACCTGGTTGGTGCAGTGGAGAAAGCTTGGAGTCAGCAAGATCTGAGTTCAAACCTAGCCTCAGACACTTCCTAGCTATATGACCCTAGACAAGTCACTTAACATCTATTTTCCCCAGTTTCAAATCTATAAAATAGGGACACATTGGAGAAGGAATGGTAAACCATTCTAGTATCTTTGCCAAGAAAACCCCTTAGAGGATATTGACTCTAAACAATCACCCTAGTGCAAACATCAATAATATGGAAATAGGTTTTTTTTTTGTTTTTTTTTTTGTTTTTAAACCCTTAACTTCTGTGTATTGGCTCCTTGGTGGAAGAGCGGTAAGGGTGGGCAATGGGGGTCAAGTGACTTTGCCCAGGGTCACCCAGCTGGGAAGTGTCTGAGGCCGGATTTGAACCTAGGACCTGCCGTCTTTAGGCCTGACTCTCAATCCACTGAGCTACCCAGCTGCCCCATGAAATAGGTTTTTTTAAACATTTATTAATATTTATTTTTTAGAAAAGTTAACATGGTTATATAATTCATGCTCTTACTTTCCCCCCGAGCTCCACCCCCCCATGGCTGATGCGTATTTCCAATGGTTTGGAAATAGGTTTTGATCAATGACACATGTAAAACTCAGTGGAAAGGGGGCATTGGCTATAGGAGGGGCTGGGGGTGGGGAGGAAAGAACATGAATCTTGTAACCATGGCAAAATGTTTTTAACTAATTAATTAAATAATTTTGAGAAAAAAAAAAAAGAAAAACCCATCAACTTTGTTTGTGGGATCAGACTGGGTCAGATATGACTGAACTACCAAACAAGCAAGACATATAGTGGCCATAATTAGGTATATTACCAGTGAAGATTTGAGCACAAAAAAGAAGCACAAAATATACCATCAATGAAATTAGGATCCAAAAAAGAGGTGGATCAGTCATATTTTGAAATGGGACAGTGGCGTGCTCCACTGATAGTCATGTAATGTTCAGAAGGCCCCTGATATACTTGGACTACTAGGGTACCTTCTAGCTTCAATTCTTAAAGTCCAATGATCAGAATTTTTCTAGAGGCTAATAGCCCCCTGAGGTCCCAGAAAGGTCCTTTTAGGCAAAAACAAGAACTTTTGGGAGGGGGATTCAGGTTTCAGTTAGCACTACTGCTCCCTTCTTATCTAGGGCATTTCTTCACAGATATCCCGCAGGATTCATCTGAGCCAAAGCCCACAGTGCTCATAAGGCAGAGATCCAGGAATGGAAATGGCAACTGTCACTTTCCCAAACTGGAAAGAGATAAAATAACACCAGTATAGCAGGACTGAACTGGTAAGTAGGGAACTTGATGGGGATGATGGTGAGTCAGAGCTGGCAGGCAGGCCATGACCTAGAATCCAAGACTCCTTGGGTGTTAGTCTTGAGAAGGACCTTTCAGATCACTGATTTGGGGGCAGCTAGGTGGCCCAGTGGATTAGAGAATCCAGTCTGAAGTCAAGAGAACCTGAGTTCAAATCTGGCCTTAGACACTTCCTAGCTGTGTGACTCTGAGCAAGTCACTTCATGCTATTTGCCTAGCTCTTGCCTAGAATTCACTCCTAGAATTGTTCCTAGGACAGGAAGTAACCATTAAAAAAATCACTGAGTCAGGGCCTGCTCCCCATTTTATATATATAAAAGAAAATTTCCAGAAAGGAAGAATATTTGTCCAAGGTCGCACAGCTAGGGAGAGGTAGAATTAGACCTAGAATCTGGACTCTTCTCACCTCCAGTTTAGTGTAATTTTTGAGAAATGCCCCTGCTTGGGAGGAGTCAGGATGGGTGAGGGTTGGTTACGCTCCCCTTTCTCTCTAACCCTTTAAGTCTTTCTCTCTCACCATATTTCATCATCTGCTGGGTCCTGGATTGCCAAGTTTTTCTGTTCAGGCACCAACTAGGCCACATATGATTTTCCCCAATCTTATGGAAAAGATAGGACAAGGGCACAGTATGTTTCTCTTGGCTGGAAGAGAAAGGGAAAAAAAGAGAAGAAGAGAACGTACCCATGTGCCAAATTACAGAGATTAGAGTAGATAACTGCTAAGATCACTTCTTGCTTAAGTTCTATGACCCTATCTATAAGTCAAAGGGCAGCTAGATAGTGAAGTAGATAGAGTGCTGGACCTGGTGTCAGGAAGATTCACTTTCCTCAGTTCAAATGTAGCCTTAGGCACTTGCTAATTGTGTGTCCCTTGGGTGCATCACTTAGTCTTATTTGTCTCAGTTTCCTCAACAGTAAAAAGAACTGGAGAAGGAAATGGCAAATCAATCTTGTACCTTTGTCAAGAAAATCCCAAAATGAAGTCATGAAGAGTCAGACACAGCTGAAAACAACTGAACAATGAGAAGAAAAGAGAAGAAATGGAGATGTGGAGGAGAAGGAGATGGAGATAAATAAAAGAAGGGAAGGGGAGAAAGGAAACTCCAAATCCAGAGGACTTACCTCTGTACCACACTGCCTTCCTCAAAATTTGACTTGTGTCAAAAAAACAAGGGAAAGAGGAAGACTCATAGTGCTCATTCTCTCTTCCCCTTCCGATCTCCTTCTCAAAGGCTGAATCCAAGTGTATGCAGTGGCCATGAATCAACGGATGGCGTCATCAATGGTGGAATGTCATTGAGAGTGGGAGCAGTGAGAACCCAGGATAATGCCCAGGGTAGATCCACTTCATAAATAATACTGAAGTTACTCCAGAAGTTGTCACTGATTGAGTTGATCCTGGCTTTTCCATAGTCACAGCTCCTAAAGATATCTTTTAGCTGTAGGCAAATTCCCTGATGAGTACTAATATTATCCAGATTTCTGCTCAAGCACTGATTCATGCTCACCCACCTCCTAAGAGATAAAATCAATGACAGTCATAGATGATGTTAGAAACCAGAAGATCCTGGCCTTCTAGCTAGCCTCTGGGCACAAAGTAAGGTCCCAATGTGACTTAGAGTGGGGCAAGCTTTACCCCTTAAAGAAAGTGAAGATCCACAAGGATATTTGCCACAATGAGAATGCTGAGCTTGGAGTCACAGGATCTGAATCTGAATTCCTGTTCTATCATTCTTTAAAAAAAAGCCCTCACTTGCTAACCTACTAGTTATCGTCATTTATCTCTAAAAGACTTTTCCCAATCTTCATCCTTTTTTGCCCCTCTGCCACATTTAATGTTGTTGAACTCCATCATCCTGCATACTCCCTCCTTTCTAGGTTTTCATGACATTTCTCCCTTACCTTGCCACTCAGTCTGAATTTTCATCTAGCTCATGTCCGTTATTTGTATTAGCTTTTAAGACTCTGTCCTGGAACCTCTTCTCTTTTCCAGCTTACCATCTCACTTGGTGATCTCATCAACATCCATATCATCATTATACATGTTTCTTGATCTACTTATCTAGCCCTAACCTTTCTCCTGAGCTCCATTCCTATATCCTCCAAAGCCATTTGGACATCTTGAACTGGATGTCCCATAGGCATCTCAAACTCAACATGTCTACAAGACTTGTTATCTTTCTTCCACAGACCTTCCTTTCTTCTGAACTTCCCTATCACTATTGGTACCACTATTCATTCTCCAAGTCACCTAGGCTCAAATCTCAGTGTTAGTCTCCGCTAACCACATATCCAGCCCATCTCCAAATCTCTTTGCTTCTGCATTCACAACATCCCTTACATGAATCCCTTCTTCTCCACTCACACAGCCACCACTCTGGTTCAGACCCTCCTCATTTCTCACCTGGACTACTGTAATAGCCTTCTAATTGGTCTCCCTGACTCGTGCATCTCTCCATTCCATCCTCCATTCAGCTTATTAGGTTAAACAGTAGCTTAGACCATGTCATCTTCCCTGCTCAGTAACTTCCCATTATCCCCAGAATCAAATAAAAACTCCTTCCTTTAGCATTTGAAGCTCTTCCCAGCTTGGACTCTCCACCTTTCCAGTCTTCTTAGACATCTCTTCCCTACATATATTTGATCTAGCAATGCTGGCCTTCTGGCACATTTCTCAGATACAACTGACCATCCTCAGTTTCCATCTTTGCAATGGCTGTCCTGTAGATGTACAGCTAGGTGGTACAAAAGATAGAGTGTTGGAATGAGAGTCAAGAAGACCTAAGTTTGAATCCTCCCAAAGATCCTCACTAGCTATATCACAGAGGATGAATCATTTAACCTCAATTTCCTTATCTGTAAAATAGAGATAACAGCACAGAGTTGTTAGGATCAAATGAATTTATATATATAAAGTGCTATGTAAATGTTAACATTTATTATATATCTTCTACGTATATAGTAATTAAAAAAAAAACTCTTACTTTTTGTCTTAGTAACAACTCTAAGACAGAAGGGCAGAGGTTAGGCTAACAGGGTTAAGTGACTTGACCAGCATCAGATAGTTAGGAAGTATCTGATGTCAGATTTGAACCAAAGTCCTCTTAACTTCAAATCTGACATTCTATCTACTGAACCACCTAGCTGTCCCTATTTTTATATTTTTCTCACTCATTAGAAAGTGAACTCCATGGGAAAGAAAATGCATTTGTCTTTTTTTTGAACCCTAGTGCTTGGTACAATAGTTGTTCATCTCTTCAGTTATGTCCAACTCATCATGACCCCATATGGGATTTTCTTGGCAAAGATAATATGGTAGTTTGCCATTTCTTTCTCAGGTAGATCCATTTGTCAGGCATTCAAAGGTTAAGTGATTTGCTGAAGGCCACATAGCTAGTGTGTATCTGATGCTGGATTTGAACTCAAGACTCCCTGATTCCAGGCCCACCACTCTATCCACTGAGTCACCTAGCTGGCTCCTAGATAGAGATTAAGGTCACACAACTAGGAAGCATCTGAGGCTGGATTTGAACACAGGTCCAGTGCTCTTAACCAAAGAGCCACAGCTGCCTCTTCTCATTTTATAGATGAGGAAACAAAAGCAAAGAGAATTTAAATGACTTGCCCAGGGTCACATAGCTAGCAAGTGTCTGAGGCTGAATTTGAACTCAGGTCTTCCTGATTCCAGGCCCTGTGCTCATTGGTTCTCTGTGCCACCTAGCTATTCCAAATATAGAAATTCATTCCAGACCAATGAAAATATGCAGTGTGAATTTGAATAGTGTATCTTCCCTTTCTTCTCTTCCTCCTTTTCATCTTCCTTTTTTTTTTAGAGTAGGGGGTGGGAGGGCACTAATTGAGACATAGCTGTCAATCTTCCATGAGAAATCTACTCCTATGAGGCCTCTGGTTCTTTTAATATTGCAAAGATGCCAGGGCAGCACCCTGGCTAGCCATCTGTCATCCCCATCTTCCCTATGTGACAGTTTCAGCTCCTTTTCTAGTCATCCATCTCCTGGATAATACTTTTTATGTCACTTCTCAAGTACAAGTCATTGTTGCAGCCTGCTTACACCTTCCAAGCACCTGTCCAATGCCTTTTGGGTTGCCTGCCTCTTGGATTCTTCTAAAAATTGCCATCTAGTGTCACTGGAAGAATATATAAATAAAAAAGGGATGAGCTTTAAAAATAAAGGGGAGAGCTTTGCCTCAAGCAAATCGCTAAATCTGAGGACACAAAGAAAAGCAAATACTGCCCCAGCCCTCAAGGAATTCATTTTAGAAGAAGATCTGGAAAAGGGAGCCGTTGGGGTTTAGGATGGGCTTAACTGTGGGTCTGAGTAAGAAGAAGCTGAAAATGAGTCCCTTAGTCCGCACCCACAAGCCCGAGTTGAGCCCAAGCAGCTGATCCTATCCAGGTCATAGAGTCATCCAGTCACCAGAGGTGGCAATCATTTCCAAACTTTTTCTTTCCCAGTCTTCCAGCTGGCCTGCCCCTTTTCTAGTCCCAGAGACGGCGGGTCTCTCTGTTCCTCCCTTCTGAGATCTTATTCTCCAGATCGGAGTTCCTAGGAGCCAAACATCTGAAAGACATTCTCCTTCCTCCCCAGCACAGGTCTCCAGCACCTGAATGGATGTCTAGGCTCAGACAAAGGTGATGAAAATCTCAGCCACGTTTTCCTTCCCAGAGCAGGGGCTTGACCTCCCAAATTCGGGCAACTTCCCCCACACCCAGATAGAAGCCAAACAATTCCCCTCCAAAAAAGGATCTAGAGATCATCTGATTTCCTCTCATTTTACAAATGTGCCCCAGAGAAGTTATAGGATCATACTTATAAGAACTGGAAGGGATCTTAAAGGACAGCTAGATCAAATGACTTGCCCAAGACATCTCGGCAAAAAAGAAACACAGGTGGCTATTTGAAGCCAAAACGTTTGTTGAATGTTTTCCCAAAAGGCCCTCCAAATCTCCCCTAAGACCTAAGGAGAAGTGGGCTGGCTAAGGGCCAGAGAAGTGACAACTCTCTCTCCCACTCCGCCCAGATTCTCTCCTGGTCTCCGCCCAGAGGCTCTTTACCTAACTCCTCCCTGTCCAAAGCCCATTCAGTGATCAGGTGTCAGTTTTTTCTTCCTGAACAATCCCCGCCCCAAAAGTGCTAGCTCAGCTTCCACACCCTTGGAGGGACTGGGGGCTCCTCCAGGCACGTTAGTCCCGGCGGATCCGGCAGGTGTGGTGTGGTGGGGCGCTGCGCAGAGTCGACACCGCCCTTTCTGGGTCCCCACCCTTGAGCTCACGGTGGAACCAGGAAGGACCCGAGGCTCCAGTCCCCGGACACCTCGGCCTGGCTGCCGCAAATGAACAGGAGCAGACAGAGGCGGCAGCGGCTGCATCAAGAAGGGCAGCTGTGGGAGGGCCGGACAGGTCAGGGTGGCCCTCATGGCCTTGGGGATGGAGCAGCGCCTGGGCAGCCTGACCATCTTTAGCCGAGACGACTTCGAAGGAGACTGGCAGCGCGTGGCCAGCGGGGGCTTTGGGCAGGTGTTCCGGGTGCGGCACAAACGCTGGCGGACCGAGTATGCCATCAAGTGCTCTCCTTGCCTGCTGGCAGACTCCAGCTCCACCAGGTATCCGCTCTTCTCGCCCTCCTCCCTTTCTCTCTAACCTTTGTACTTCCAGTTTCCTGCTTCTTCAGCCCAAGGGGAAGGAATCCTAGGCGTCTTCCTGCAAGAGGTGCCTTGGCCAAGAAGGAGGTTCTTCGCTGTGGTTGTCTCAGAGTTTTGGGATACTGACCTCCGTCCGTGCAGGCTTGGAGCCTTCCTCTCATCCTCCTAAACTTACTCCCACACAGATTTCTTCCTTTAAATTGCCAAAGTGATGGGCTTCGTTTCTGCTTGAATGTATGGATACAGGGTCACAGCATCCTCAGATGCCCCTGGTTCTCCAGCACTACTTTCCCACAGAGGAAACAGAAAAGACCTGACAGTAACCACCAGTTAGGGCAAACTCTTTTGGTGGATGTCATTATAGGGATTAGCCCAGCTGACTCTGAGGAGATTATTTTACTAGATGGACACTATATGATTGGTGAAGCTACTGTTAGATATACTGTGAAGGAGAAGTTCTGTGCTCGTGTAGGTACACCCACATGCATACCTTCTTACACGTGAGGGAACAGCATACCCATCTAGGGACTTCTAAGTCTGGTACCGAAGAATAGACCCTTGTAGACACACCCAGATCTTAGCATAGACCTACAAGTCAAAGCCTGGAGTTTCCTATTGTCAGTCTTTATGTCTCTTTTTTTCACCAGCTGTCTATCTGCGTGTTTTTGTTACTCTTTGTCTCTGGCACCTCTCATTTTCTGTCTTCCTGACTTTTTCTAACTGTCACTCCCTCTCCCTCTCTGTCTGTTCTTTGCTTGGTTTTTCTTATGAATAAACTATGTGCCTGCTCTGCATGCAACTGTAGAGGAAACATTTGGGAGGTGAAGTCTGATCATCATAATCACCTACTCTTCCCAGGGCTCTTTGGGGTATCAGACCCCTCCATGGACAACTGCCTCATGGGACTGGGGAAAACTGGGCGTCCTGTGTCAGCCAGTATCTTTGCTGTTTCCCAGTCTGTCTCATCATGCTCTCTTTAGCCCCTAGCCAAGTTCCCAGGATCTAGTCATGACATCTTCCAGCCCTAACCAGGCTCTTCTCTTACCTTCATATTATTCATTGATTTCATGTAGTTCATGTCAATGTAGATTGGAACTATCTGAGATTTCCCCAGTAAATCAGGCAGGGGGACTTGTTAATACTTGGTACTTTTTTCTCCCTTTCTCCTATTTTATCATTGTTCTCATTGGCTTTGGGTGGTGTCAGATTGTTCTGACGCTGCCTGAGTTATTTTTCAACTCCTGAAATTGAGAATGAAGGAGATGAAATGCCAGACAGAAGAGAATTTGGGTTGGGGTGGGAAACAGGCTAATAAGAGTTTAACTGGAGAATATCCAATTTTTCACCTTCCTGCTATCTGACTCCAGACATTTTTTGGTATTTGATGTTGAAATTGGCATTTCCCCAATCCTTATGATCTTAATAAAACAAGAAAAGAAATAACCCTCAAACTCTGGGATAGAGTTGTCCCAAGGGGCAAAGAGAAGTGTGTGTGATGCTAAGAAGGGTAGGTATATGGTATTCCTAGAGAAGGTCTCACTAGTTAGAGGGGTAACAATGGGAAAAGTGGAGAACATGAGAGACCTGAGCTGCCTGACCAGCCTAATAGCAATAATTGACATTTATATAAAACTTTAGATTTTATGACACATTTTCATACATCTTAAGCCTCATAACCACTATGAGATAAGTTCTAGAGATGATAGTATTGTCCCCATCAATCAGGTGAAGAACCTGTGTCTCAGAGAGTGGAACCTTCTATATAGAAGGTGTGATCTTTGATAGCTTCTATGAAGGATAAATAAGGCAAATAGGTGGCACAGTGTATAGAGTGCCAGACCTAGAGTCAAACTTATCTTCAGAGTTCAAATCCAGCCTCAGACTCTTACCCTGGGCAAGCCAATTAATCCTGTTTACCTCAGTTTCCTCATTTATAAAAATGAGCTGGAGAAGGAAATAGCAAACCACTCCAGTATCTTTTCCCAGAAAACCCCAAATGGGGTAAAAAGAGTTAGACACAACTATACAATAAGGAAAGATTAAACAAGGAGAGAAGATTAATTCTCTATGACTTGAGAAGTCTCTGACTAGGTCTGACTCTTCCATGATATCCAGAAGGCTAGAGACTTTGTGGGATTTTGAGAAGAATCACTTAGGGAAAAGCCTGAATTTCCAGATCTCTTTTACCTTTCCAGGTTTTTATAAACCTATGTAGTATAAATCTATAGTCTTACCATTCAATGACCTAAGGGGATCACATTTCTTCAGGTCATCTCTGGTTGACTCTGGTGTATAGCATGATTCTATCCCCTTTGGGCTCTGCACTTTCCTGTGTCTCTTCTGCATGGGGAATATGAAGAGAACACTGCAAGAATTGTGGTTAAGCAGCAATATTGTTTGATGAGCAAATGTGAATGGCCAACTGTTCTCAACAATACAGTGATCCAAGACGGTTCCAGAGACTTATGAGGAAAAATGCCATCTACCTCCAGAGAAAAAATTGATGGAGTCTGAATGCAGACCACAACATACTACATTTCACTTTCTTTCTTCTTTTCTTGTTTGTTTGAGATCTTTTCCACAAAATGACTAATAAGGAAAAATGCTTAACATGATTGCACATGTAAAATCTTTATCAGATTGCTTACCATCTCAGGGGAGAGGTAAGAGGGAGGGAGAGAATCTGGAACTTAAAAGTAAAAAACATTATGAATGTTTAAAATTGTTTTTACATGTAATTAGGGAAAAATAATATATTATTTAAAAAAATAAAACACTGAGACATGTTTTTAAACCCTTACCTTCTGTCTTAGAATCAATACTAAGTAATGGTTCCAAGGCAGAAGAGTGGTAAGGACTAGGCAATTGGGATTAAGTGACTTGCCCACGGTCACATAATGAGGAAATGTTTAAGGTTAGATTTGAACCCAGGACTTCCCATCCCCAGTCTTGGCACTCTATCCACTAAGACACCTAACTAGTTTTTTTTTTAATTGAAATTAAGGGTGGGGGAATGGATAACATTTTGCTAAATGTTCCTTAACCTCCAACTATCTCCTCCTGTTTCTAGCTCAATATACATAAAACCAAAATTATATCTTTTCTCAGTGCATCACAGACTTAAAGACTATTAGAAGGAAAAAGTCTTAGTTTTCCAATAGTGATACCTAGTATTTATGTAGTACTTTAGAATTTGCTAAACACTTGACAGAATCTCATTGAATTCTCACAACAATCCTTCAAGGTAGGTTCTAGTAATTGTCCCTATTTTACAGATGAGGAAACTGAGGCAGGCAGCAATTAAGTGATTTGTTGGTGGTCACACAGCTTAGATTTGAACTCAGATTTTCCTAACTAGGTCCAGCACTCTATCCACTGGACAATAAGGCTGCCTCTAGGCACTACCCTTCATTTAACAGATTAACAAATCAAAGCCTAAAGAGTCCAAGTGACTTGCTCCAATTCCCATAGCTAATCAGTGGCAGAATTGGTACTAGATCCCAAATTTCTTGATCCCTAGCCTGGTAGAGTTTCCACTTTCCCTTGGGCAAGGGTAAGAAGACTTACTCTAACATAAATGTATAGATATAGGTACAGATCTATCTATATAGTGGGTTAAGTGTGTTGTTAATGAAATAGATAAAAGGACTGTTGTAGTTCAGAAGGAATCAAGGAAGGCTTCTTGAATCAAGACTTGCTCTTGGGTTTTGCATTATTCTCCCTATAGCACCAATCATTTCATATATATGACAGACATAGAGGGACAGAGAGGGGAAGAAAGAGGAGGAGAGGGGAGAAAAAAGAAGAAAGGGGGAGAGAGAGAGAGGGTTGAGTATGTCTGTGTGTGGGGGGGGGGCTTGCCTCCCCAATTAGACTAACCACCCTAGAGGTCAGAAGCTGTGTTCTTTATTGCTTTGCACCTCTATAGACAAGAATAGAATATTGATATTTTGTTAATGTAATTAATTAATTTGGCCCTCCCTTCCCATTCCTCTATAGCTCAGACATGAAGTGCCTTATTGAAGAAGCAACCAAGATGGAAAAGATCAAATTCCAGCATATCGTCTCCATCTATGGAGTGTGCAAGCAACCCTTGGGCATTGTGATGGAGTTCATGTCCAAAGGTTCCCTAGAGAAGATGCTGCCCACTCATAGCCTCTCCTGGCAGCTAAAGTTCCGAATCATCCATGAGACTGCCTTGGCCATGAATTTCCTTCACAGCATTAAGCCACCTTTGCTCCATCTGGACCTCAAACCAGGCAACATCTTGTTGGATAGTAACATGCATGCCAAGGTGCAGGGCCTTGTCTATTCTCCACTCAAATAGCTTAAGCCCCCATAGAAAAGGGAATACACAGAAGGTGGTAAATGGGAAGTCTCTAGAGGGTGCCCTAACAATCAGGTGCCAACTGAAGGTTCTTACTCATCTAACAAAATGCGTTCTAAACAGATGGAGTTTTTGTTAGATGTCTGTGTGTTTCACCTACACTGAGTTATTAATTTTGTTTTTATTTTTAAACCCTTACCATCTCTCTTAGAATCAACACTAAGTAGCAGTTCCAAGACAGAAGAGTGATAAGGGCTAGGTGGTTGGGGTTAAGTGACTTACCCAGAAGTCACATAGCTAGGAAATATCTGAGGTCAGATTTGAACCTAGAATGGGTTTTAAGGCACAAACTTCCAAAAGGACCTACTCGAAGCAAAGCCTACATTTGAAAGATATATCTATATCTATATCATCTATATCTATATCTATATCTATATCTATATCTATATCTATATATCTAGGGTCTGGAAAATTGGACTGGGCATCTGGAGATGTGGGTTGTTTTCTAGAACACACCACCAACATAGGTGTATGACCATGACCAAGATTAGCACCCCTTGGGTTTTACTTTATTTACTAAATAAAGTGGGAGAATAATGCTATCCTTCCCTATTTTCCAAGTGTGAGTAAAAGAATCTTTTTTGATAAGGAGAAACGGGAGAAATAGGACTAGTATATGATTACCACAATTGGTTTCCCTCTAAAGAACATAGTACTTCTAAGTGCTTTGGGTACTGGTAGGGCTGTCAGGATACGGGGAGCTACCGGTGTAAAATCCTTAGCTATTTTGGTCCCTAGCTCTGGATGCTGGGATGAATGGATGGGTAGCTAGTGGGAATGAGGTTAATGGATGGAGGGAAAAGTGGCCAATGGAAAAGGTAACAACAGGTTGCCAGCTGTCACTGTAAACCACTTACCATCTTGCCTTCAATCACCCATCCATATCTCTGTGACTCCCTTTTCAGATTTCAGACTTTGGCCTATCCAAGTGGATGGAGCAGTCAACACGGATGCAGTATATTGAGAGGTCAGCGCTTCGGGGCACACTCAGCTATATTCCCCCTGAAATGTTTCTGGAGAGCACCAAAGCACCTGGGCCCAAATATGATGTGTACAGGTAAGATGGAGGCAGAGGTATTGTCTTTATTAATTTGGAATTTTGGAGGCCCTTTTGGCTATTTAAAAAATTCTATACTTTCTTTCTGAGAATCGATACTAAGTATTGATTCTAAAGCAGAAGAGTGGTAAAGGCTAGGCAAATGGACTTAAGTGACTTGCCCAGGGTCACACAGCTAAGAAGTGTCTGAGGCCAGACTGGAACCCAGGACTCCCATCTCTAGGCCTAGTTCTTTATCTACTGAGCCACCTAGCTGCCCCTCCTTTAGCTATTTTTGCATTTCTATCATTCTAATAACTCTTTGCTTAGCTCCACAGTTGAAAGCTACTCCTTGATGAGATGGTGTGCAGTGAATATACTGTGCTGGGGCTCAAGCTGAGCTCCTTGCCATATTTCCTGCTTGGTCAGCAGCCCCTCTGCATTTGGGCAGCTTCCTAGATGGTTCTAGGAACTGGAACAGATCTAATCCTCTAGTGCCACTTCCTTGGGGCAGGTGGGATGCACAGACCTGAGGTTGGGGGATTGGCAAGGAGGTGGGCTGGTTCTCCATGACTTGAGAACTATCTGATCGGGTCTGATTCTTCCATGAGGTCCAGAAAGCTGGAGACTTTGTGGATTCTTGAGAAGAGTCACTTAGGGAGAAACCTCTATTATTTGCAGCTTTGGAATTGTCATTTGGGAGATCATTACCCAGAAGAAGCCATACCCAGGTAATATATTAGGGGCTACCACCATAGATTCTATAGGGGTTGGAACCCTGGGAGAGTCCTGATGGGTGGTGGTTGTCGTGGAGTGGCACAGAAGAGGTAGTGGGCTTGGATAGGGTTGATGTAGTAGATGGCATTTGTTTGTAGTCCCCATCTCACCCCTTCTTCATAGTATTTCTGTCTTTTTCTTCTTGGTTCACCGCTATTTTAGGGAAGGTCTCTTTTTAAAAGATTCCACATACAGTCTTCTTTCCCCAAAAACTGTATGAAATGCACCCTTGTTTCTTTTGAATCTCTGACCCCTGCTTCTCTTTCTAACTCTACCTTCTCTCACCCAATCTTTCCCTAATCACAACCTTCCTGTCTCCTGGGATGGGAATGCAAGTAGGAGTGAGGTTGGGGGCTCAGAGAAAGAACTTGATAAGGGAGCTGGAGGAGGGGGGGAGCTGTGAGACTCCAGGGAAAAGCAGGTGAATCCTGACCTGGTTTTCCCCAAATCAGAGTACATTCCTTAGGAAAGAAAGGAGGGAGAAAAGTTAAAACATACTTCAAGCCCACAGGCTTTCTAGTTGCCGGTTTTAACCCAACTTTCCTGCCCCTTAAAGAGTTTCCTCCACCCTCCACCCCCCCAATGACTCCCACCCAGCAGTTGAGAATATAGAATGTCTCAAAACCTTCAAAAAATAGCAAAGTGAGAAAATTAAAGCTTTCAGGAAAACAGCTTTTGGTATGTTTGTTTCCGTGTGCATTGGTACCAGCTCCTTTATGCATGTAACAGCCGTCTTACTTGGGATTGACCTTGTAGTCTGGGTAACCTGGCTAGACCTAGAAGAAGTGGGACAGAGGAACTCATCTAGCCAGAGCCAGTCTTGGCCCCTTGATCACTCTCTGGAGTTGTGAGGCCCAGTGCCACTGAGGCTAGCTAGCAGTTCTCTTCCCTGCTTTGCCAGCACAGACCCACTCTATGGTCTCCCTTAGGGTTCAACATGATGACCATCATCATTCGTGTGGCTGCTGGTACCCGACCCTCACTGCAGCCCATCTCAGATGACTGGCCAGGTGAGGGCCAGCAGATGGTTGACTTGATGAAGCGCTGCTGGGACCAGGATCCTAAGAAGAGGCCATGTTTCACAGGTTATCATCCATATTTCCTAATGTGTATTACAATTGATGCATCCATCATATATATATATATATATATGTTTATATATTACCTTAATATTTATAAGGTACTTTTATATATATATATATACATATATATATATATATATATTGTTTTGTTGATCCTCACAACAACTCTAGGAGGTTTGTATTGTTATCATCACTACTTTACAAAGGAAGAAACCAAGACTGAGAGAGGTTAACATGTCTTGCTTAACCATAACTACCAACTGTATGAAGTGAGATTTGAACTCAGGTCTTGCTGAATTCAGACCTTTAGCCACTCTCATACTGAGATTGCTATAACAGCAAGGATCTGAATCAAGGTTGTCCAGAAGGAAGAAGTGTGGGGATGGGTCATGGTAGAAGTCAGGCAAATGCCTCAGTGACCTATAGTATCATGTATGGGCTTGAATCAGATTCCTGAAATTGAACCTAACTAAACCTTTTCATTAAGACAGAGCCAGCCAGTCCAGCTTAACAGAACTCAAGTTCTTTATGGGATGTGTTCATTTTTGTATGTAATTTCAATTAAACCAGTATCTATTAAGATCCAAACCAGGAAAGGCATCATGGTGGGCACCAGGGAAACAAAGAGAGACACGAATGAATAAATACGTAAAGAATTTTAAAAGACACACTGTGTGTAAATAACTGTGCTAGGCACTGAGGACAGCTCCTGCTCTCAAGGAGCTCACATTCTAATGGGAAGGACAATGTATATGGATAGGTCTCATGGTCTTTAGGAGGCAGCATAAAAGCAGATGGTAATGCCTCTCTTTAATGTCATTTCCACTGATAAAAATATATCAGATATTACACAGATCTTTCTCTTAAAGAGCTTCCAATATAAAGGGTGGTAGAACAAGTTCACAAATAACTAGAATAAAAGGGAGAGAAGGAATTACATAAAGCAGTTTGTGACAAAAGATAATTTTTACCAGGAAGAAGAGAAGCATTCTTGAAGGAAAAGAGAATCCTTGAGTGGCAGAAATTACAGGGCTTGGGGACAGCTGGGTGACTCAGTAGATTGAGAGCCAGGCCTAGAGACAGGAGGTTCTGGGTTCAAATCTGACCTCAGACACTTCCTAGCTGTGACCCTGTCTCTTAACCCCCATTGCCTAGCCCTTACCACTCTTCTGCCTTAGAACCGATATTGGTTCTAAGGCAGAAGGTAAGGATTTAAAAAATATTACAGGACTTAAAAGGGAGTGTGTTCTGGGCAAAGGGAGATGGCGTCACCAAAGGAGCAGATACTAGGAAGGATAGGATAAACATAGGGGTGGGACAGCAGTCCAAGCTGGCTAGAATGTTTGATGGAGAGTAGAATGAGACTAGACTGGTTTAGTTGAAGCCACATTGTAGTAGGACTTGAAAGCTAAGTTCAGGAGTTTATTTTCTTTGGTAGATACTAGGAAGCTATTGTGTCATTTCACCTGGATATCTGAGTTTCCTAATCTATAGATAGTTACTAAATCTGCTATTTCATTCACCTAGGGAACACCTCAATGAGGAAATGCTCTTCCTATGCAAATCTGTTCATTTATAACTTACATTCTTAGTAATTTCCCTAGGGCACTAGGAGGTTAAGTAACTTGTCCTGGTCAGACAGTTGAAATGTGTCACAGATTAGATAGGACCTGAGGTCTTCCTCTATCTACTAAGCTGCATGGCCTCTCCAGAATGAAGATAATCAAATCCTTATCTCCAGAATGTAGAGAAACATACTTGTTCTCCCACCTCAAAGGGTCCTTGTTTATTTTATTTTTTTCCTAATCCTGGTGATGGTTATCTATGAGCTCACAGAATATTTTCCTTCCTCCCACATTGAGTTCAAAGATTCACATTCTCTCTGCATCCCAACTCCTGCCTTCATTCACAGCAGGAAACTTCAGAATTCATATTGGTATTCCCTCAACTAGTCTAACTTCCCTCATTCTGTTCAATTCCTGTGATCTATTCCTCCATTCTACCTAAACTATACCACAGAGATGGTTATACCTTAATTTTACGATGTCTGTTTCCAGATCCATGAACACTATAATTCTTTTATCTGGTCATAGTCTTTTATCATTCCTTCTTTCCCTCTGTTTTATGACTCCTAATACTGTTCTTCATCCTCGCTGATGACTTCTAATCCCTCTACCTCTCAGTTCTTTTCCCAGTCATCATTACTACATTAGCTATAGGCTCTTCTCCTGTTTCCTGATCTATTAGTGAACCAGTTAAACTCTGCAGTCTTCTCTACTGTCAAATATTTTACCCACTTGTTTTTTTACCAGTCATGCTTTGCCAAATCCCAACCCTGGTTTACTCCCACTGTGTTCCTCTTTTGTTCCCATTCACATGCTGCTGAATAGTTGATGGTGAAAAAAAAATCACAAAACTATGCAGATTATGTAGCTAGATGGCACAGTGGATAGGGAACTAGGCCTAGAAATGGGAGGTCCTGGGCTCAAATGTGGCCTCAGATACTTCCTAGCTATGTGACTCTGGGCAAGTCACTTAACCTAGTTACCTAGCCCTTATCATTCTTCTGCCTTAGAACCAATCCCTAGTAGGTAAGGTAAGTGTTTAAAAAGGAAACAGTGGGAGGGGAAGGTTTAGGGAGAAGTCAGTCAATCTGTAAGGCACAAAGACAAAAGTGAAACTATCCCTGTCCTCAAGGAATTAATAATCTATCAGGTAGAGAAAATAGGTAGCTATATAACTATATAAAAATAGATATCAGTATGGGGGTGGGGGTGGGGATAGTACTAGTAGCTGAGAGAATAAGAAAAGATTGCATGAGAAAACTGTTTAGTTCAATTTTAGAGATGTTGAGGTCAAAATGCCAGTGGAGATATGCAGCAGATGCAATGGACAGCATCATACATGTTGTGTTCCCCTCTTCTCCTTCCACCCCTTAGTAGAATGTAAGCTACTTGAGGGCAAGGACTCTTAATGGTTTTTTTTATCCCCAAAACCTAATAAGCATTTGATAAATATTTCTTTTAAAAAAAACCTTAACTTTTGTCTTAGAATCAATACTAAGTATTTATTCCAAAGCAGAAGAGGTGTAAGAGCTAGGCAATGGGAGTTAAGTGACTTGCTCAGGATCACACAGCTAGGAAGTATCTTGGGCTCATATTGGAACCCAGGACCTCCTGATTCAGGCCTGGCTCTCTATCTACTGAGCCACCTAGCTGTCCACCTAGCTGTCCCTCAATAAATGCTTCTTGAACTGAATAGACTAAAACTTAGTTCTAGTGATAGAAATCTGCAAGTCGTTTGCATAGAGTTGATCAATAAAACCATGGAAATGGACAAGACCACCAAGGGAGAGATTGTAAAGAGGAAGAAGTATCTATCCATTGATCTATATGAGCTAACAGTCTGGTAAAAAGAAAAGAACTCTGCACCCAAAATTGGGACATTTGGGTTTCAGACTTAACTCTACCTCTGAGACTTCAATTAACTAATTTCACCTCTCTAGAATTCCGTTTCCACATTTGGAAAATGAGAGAATTGCATTGTTTCCAAGCTTGTTTCCACCAGTATGGTCCTATGAAGTAGTTTAGTTGGACTATCTATCTGTCTTTGGAGGTTTCTTTCAAGTTGGGGTGTCTGCGATACTGTCTTCTCATCATGTTATCAGTATAAGTTAGAGCTAGAACTTGAACTCAGATGTTGGAGTCTCTGAGTCCAATGTTCTTTCTGTCACAGAGCCCATAACATACTTAACCAACAGCTCTCTCCAAAATCGAGAATCTGGCAGCAGAACCCATGGGCTGCTCAAAATCATGGTCAAATTAGGATAATCTATAAAGCAAAGGACTGTCATGCTACCCCAGTGACCAATCTACTCCCACCCTCATTACCTTGCATTTATTTTGTATATACTTATTTTTGTACATATTATCTCTTCCTATAGAGTGTAATCTTTACTTTAAAAACTGTTGTCTTCATAACCCCAGACCCAAGCAGAGTACCTGGCACATAAGAGATGTTTAATAAATATTTACTTAATTAATATATAATAGTTGTTTATCTTAGAATCATAGAACTATACTGCTAGAAAAGACCTTGGATATTATCCAATTTACACACCCTGTTTCCCTCCATTTAACATATTCAATTTCACAATAAGCAGTTAAATATCTGCCATAGGATGACAGTCATTGGGCTAGGCATTGGGGACTCAAGGAAGAACATTTCCTCCCCTGGAAATTAGGCTCCAAATGGGGAAATTAAGGCCCAATGAAGTTATCTCATATGCTGCATAACAAATTTGTGGTAAAGCTGGGACTAGAACCTTAATCACCTGTACATGTATGGAATCATGTATGTATGTACAAGCATGAGTGTTAGCAGATTCCAGAAGAAATCTGAGATAGATGTGGAACACATAGGTAGCATTCAATTGATTTCCTTTTCTCTCTCATTGAATAGATATCACTACTGAGACAGACATGCTGCTCTCCTTGCTCCAGAACCCTGTAGTTGATCTGGAGAAAGAGTCCTTGGTCAGAAAGACATCCTGCAAGCCTTCTCTACACCAGCCCCAGGAGGTAAGGACCTTCAGAGGATGGGACCCTGGACTGTCCTACACTAGCAAAACATTATGTTTTGGTGCCCAGAGTCTGGGTCCCTGAAGGATCAGGGACTCTAATGAGGTATTCCCAAAGTGGTGAGACCATTTAGAAATCTGCCCATAGGAGGGATGCCACACCTGGCTCTGCCATAAAAGCATGCTTCAGGTAGGCCTTGGTCCAGGTGATCCAACCCTACATTTCCATGATTCTGTGACTCATAGGTAGCTGTAGACTTCTCCTGCATTCTGAGCTAGTAAACATCAATATTACTCATCTCTCTCTCATTGGAAAGCTCAGCACTGGGCACTGGGGTGGGGGAGGGTGTTTAACATGTTTACATCCTGCTGAGCTAAAAGAGATATCCTATTTAATAAACTGTTCTTCTCCAGCTAGTTCACCTAACCACAGGAAGGTATGTCCTCTGTTTTCTTGGAATAACCAGTGGGAGGAAAAGTTCAATTTCTAATTCACAGGAGGGCTAGGAACTACTAATAAGGAGTAGAAATGGGGGCCCTTATAGGAGGCAGGAGTTGCTGGTGGATTGATAAGACACTGACTTACCTGGTCTCTTAGTTGACTTAATTTGACTTAACTGATTTGAATTGTTCTTCCCTTATTTTTCTTACATTGATTCTGCTGGCCAAGATCAGAAGACAAGTCAGCCAGGAACTGACAGAGAGTGGTAAGTCCAGGGCCCCGCAGTCTCTACTAAATGGTTCAAAGAAAGGTTAAAAATGGAATCCTCCCATTGGGCTCCATCTCTCCAGTCCCTCAGACCTTTTCCATTTAGTCACTTCAAGGATCCACAGAGGGGGCAAAATCCAGCTCCTCTGAAATAGTTTGTTGTAAATCAGGAATCTGGTGGGGTTTGGGGCATTTGGATGATTAGCACAATGGCCTTTTTCCATTCTGATTCCATCCTCTGATGGTCTGAGTTGGGGATGGTGGGTGAGCTTGTCTGTTCTATTAGCTCCACTGTTCTCTATCGCTTTTCAGAGTAGAACAAGAGGAAATGAAACTCTTAATTATAACAGGAGAATTTAGATTAGACAAATGGAAGAGCTATCAAACTCAGAGTTGCAATATGCTAGATGAGGCTGGTGTTTTGCAGATATATCTCCTTTTCTAGAGTTCTGTCTATTCCTAGTCTTTGAGGTATGAAGAGCAACCCTGTAGAGAGATGAAGGCTCTCTGGGTCTCAGTTTCCCCACCTATAAAATGAAGGCAATAGATCATATGATCTCTTAAGTGTTTTACCAGTGCTAAGTCCCATGATTCTGTGGTGGAATGGACAGATGGGCCCTGGAAAACTCACATCCCTTCCTTTCTTCAGACTCAGGTGAATCTCTGAAGCAGCTGCTCCAGCTGTCTGACAGTGAGAGCTTGGTCTCCAGCATGGAAGAGTTGGGCATCTTTGAGAACAACATCACCCTCCTCCATTTCCTGGTGTCTGAAGGGAATGTGGAGAAGGTGAGACTGCTGTTGAGCCAGGAGGTAGATGTGGACTGCCAAACAGCTGAGGGCTACACACCCCTCATGCTTGCTGTGCAGGATCAGTTGTCTGACCTCTGCATGCTGCTGCTCGGCCAAGGAGCCAACCCCAATCTGGTTGATGAGGATGGCTGGGCTCCACTCCACTTTGCTGCCCAGAATGGGGATGACCGTACCGCTCGGCTCCTCCTGGACCACGGTGCCCAGGTGGATGCCCAGGAGCATGAGGGTTGGACAGCTCTCCACCTGGCTTCTCAGAACAACTTTGAGAATGTGGCCCGGCTTCTGGTCTCCCGCCATGCTAACCCCAACCTTCAAGAGGGAGAGGGAAAGGCCCCACTGCATGTGGCTGCCTACTTTGGTCATGTTAGCCTGGTTAAGTTGCTCATAGGCCAGGGGAGCCAGCTAAACGCCCAGCAAAGGAACCTCCGGACCCCATTGCACTTGGCTGTGGAACAGGGTAAGGTCCGTGCAATCCAGCACCTCCTGAAAAGTGGGGCAGCCATTGATCTGCCTGACCAGAATGGCTACAGCCCACTGCATACAGCTGTTGCCAAAGACAAATACCTTATCTGCAGGATGCTGCTTAAGTATGGGGCCAACACTGAGCTGAAAACTGAGCAGGGCTGGACACCTCTACATCTGGCAGCCTTCCAGGGTCACCTGGAGGTCCTCCGTTTGCTTCATGAGAGTAATGCCCACCTGGATGCCCGAGGGGGCAAGGACTGGACTCCACTTCACTTAGCAGTACGCCAAGGGGAGGAGGCAGTGGTTTCCTTCTTACTGCAGAGTGGAGCTGACCCCAACAAGGCTGAGCAGTCTGGCTGGACACCTTTACACTTGGCGGTTCAGCGAGGTGCATTCTTGAGTGTCATCAACCTCCTGGAGTACCAGGCTGATGTTAATGCTTCCAACAAGGTAGGCTGGACTCCTGTGCACTTGGCGGCCCTCAAGGGTAATACTGCTATCCTCAAAGTACTGATCAAGGCTGGCGCTCAGCTGGACATTCAGGATGCTGCTGGCTGTACCGTACTACAACTGGCCATCCGAAACCAGAAACAGAATGTAATCTCCTTCCTGGAGGGCAAGGACCCCCTCTCTCCATGTCTGGTCAGTGTTGAATCAGAAACTATGAAGCAGACTTGACTTCTTGTTCCCTGACTAAATGTAGATCCCTCTAGACCTATTTAAAACTTGGAAGCCTGGGAAGGGAAATGAACAATGAACTTATTTCCATCTATTCTCAGGAGCAGCCTTCCAGATAAAGTGAAGTTGGAAGCCCAGAATGCCCTAAACTAGAAGAGACTTGAAATGGATTTTGGAGAGACTCTTGAGCTTAAGGAACAAACTCCTCACTTCTGCTCTCACAACTCCACCCTAGCCCTCCTGCAAGTTCTGGGCACTGATCTCCTCCAATGTGGAAAGAGTCCCATAGCAATGAGCTTTGGAATTGGAGTTAGACTCCTTACTGGTCTTCCTTGCCTCAAATTTCTCACCTCTCCAGTTTATCCTAAACTCCTCCAAAGTGAATTTTTCTAAAGCCCAGATCTTATAACCACCTCACCTCCTTAACCAATGAACTCCAGGATGCCTTGTTACCTCTAGGATCAAATATATACATCTCCATTTGAAATGTAAAACTTTTCATATCCTGGCCCCATCCTACCTTTCCAGACTTATTACACATGACTTCCCAAAACTGTTCTCTTGCTGGTTCTCACACAATACTTTCCTATGCTCTTGTTCTAGCTTTCTCCCATTCCTGGAGCACATTGTCTCTACCTCAGTGTCCTGGAATCTCAAGTCACAATTCAAACATCATCTTCTACAAAAGTGCTTTCTTATTCTCCCTCCCCCTTTCCCCATGCCTCCTCCTAGCCCGCAGGCTTGTGTCTGCTCTGTGTTTCATAGATACCTGTATTTGTGCATGTAGTCTTCCTGGTTAGAATGGAAGCTCCTAAGGACCTAGACTTGTTTCACTTTTCTCTTTTGTGTCCCTGGAGACTAGAACATAGTAGGCACTTGATAACTATCTGATGCTTATCTGATCGGTTACAACCAACAAGCTATATCCAGGACTGAAAGTCAATCATGGGATCCTAGCTCCATTGCTTATTAGTTGTGTGTCCCTGGGCAAATCACTTTAACATTTCTAAACCCCAATTTCCACAAATGTAATGAATGGAGATAATACTACTTAAACATCTAAGGTTATGGTGAGATTTTGTTGACCTTTAAGAACAATGTAAATGGGATCTATAATCAGTAGTGTCTCCTGGCTTTCAGCCCAATCACTTTCTGTAGTTCCTTCCTCCTAATATTTAGGTTATCCATTCAAGTGCTTCTGGGAGTGCTTCATCTTTAAAATGAATAATTGAGAAGTCTGAGATAATCACTCTCTCTTCTTATTCACTCTTCCTCTTTCTCTGTCTTTCTTTTCTCCCCTCCCATATGTATGTGCACACATACATAATACATATATTGACACATATAAATACATGTATATTGCATACACAGATATAGGTTCATATCTACATATATGTATAGAGCGACATATAATCTCTAGAAACACAAGTGTGTATGGGGGCAACTCACCAGAAGTGAGGTATGGGGGCAAAGATAGTGACACAGAAAACCTGAATTCATTTCTTCTCTCTCTGTTCCTTGGATATCTCCCTGGGCCTCCTTCTCCTCTACAAAATGAGGAGGTTGTGCTGGATGGATTTTAATTTCCTTCTAGTTCTAGATCTCTCCTCTCACCCCACTGCAACAGCCCCTGTGGCTGTGATCATCCCTTCCTTATACCCAGGCCTCTTGGGTCAGTTTTACAAACTGACTGCTGTTTTAGGATGGGCCCTTACCTGGATTGCTCCTCCCATTACCTGCCTTCTCTGTCCTTTTCCTGACCCTACTGTGTCCTTGGCCCTGATGTGCACTTTGTATCCAGATGTTTGTCCTCATTGAATTAAGCCATGTCTCTGTCAGAATAATAATGATGACGATGATAGCATTTATATAGCACCTCTGATGGCTGTTCCTTACTTCACAGGTGGAGTCCTTTGGGCTGAGTAGGTATGGGGACCTCAAGGTTTGGGAGATGGGTGGTGATCTGTGTAGTGGAGAGTTGACACTCCCATGCTCAGTGGGCCATTTTCATTTTCAGGGATTTCCCCATCCCAATCCCCAATCTCAGCTGCCTCATGCATCTATCCCTGCCACCTAGCCCAGCCTGTCCAACAGGTCTTAGGAGAAAGGAAGCAGAGGAGCTAGAAGTGAAGGGTGGGGTAGGGCAGGGCTGCCTCCCAGACTTGACCTAAATCTCAGCTCAGCTGCCGCCTTATTTTTTATCCTCTTCTCTCTCCTCTCTTCACCTCGATGGGCAGACTTGTTAATATCTTCCCAGCCGTTTGTGGGACATTGAGTTCAAGCTCCTAACAAAAGGGAACTGAGATGGGAAAACAGGACTCCAAGGAACCCTCCTGAGGAGGAATCAGGGATCCTTAACCTTTTGTGTGTGGTGGTCTGGTGAAGCGTATGGATTTCCCCCACAATGACATTTTTAAATGCATACAATAAAATATATAAGATAGCAAAGGAAAGCAATTATATTGATGTATAATTGTCAAAGTATTCAAGACTCAAGTTCAAGGACCCCAGGTTAAGAACTCCTAATATAAAGAATCTGATGGCAGGCATCTGTCACTATATTTGAGACTCCAATCGGTTTAAGGTCCCATGTAGCGCTATGATCTACCCCGTCTCTTGAACTCCAAGGAAAGTCCAATGCACACCATTGGAATTTGTTTTATTTTGCAGTTGCCAGAGGATCTTAGGGATCCTTTCTGAAATGTCCAGGATAGGCAGATGGGGAAGAATCAGAAATAAAACTTATTTTAATGATAGCTAGAGGAGTCTATCTTTGGAGTGTAAAAATATCTAGCCAATTTCACTCTCCTGAGTAGGGCCAAGGCTAGAGATTCCCAGCCCAACCCTAATCGAAGTCCTAGATTTCAAATCTAGGCATCAACCACCACCAGGTATACTGTCTTGTCAGCATTAATCAACAGCTTGGAAAATGGTTTTCTTATCAGAACATCCAAGTAGGAGTCCTAGATGGGTGTGAAACAAATCACATTGTGGAGGTCCAGAGGATGATTTGTATCATAAAAAGCTGCTTCAAAGGAATATTATGGTTGGGGGCAGCTGGGTAGCTCAGAGAATTGATAACCAGGCCTAGAGAAAGGAGGTCCTGGGCTCAAATCTGGCCTCAGACACTTCCTTGCTGTGTGACCCTGGGTAGGTCACTTAACCCCCATTATCTGGCCCTTAATCACTCTTCTACCTGGGAACCAATACACAATATTTATTCTAAGATGGAAAGTAAGGGTTTTTGGGTGTGTGTGTGTGTGTGTGTGTGTGTGTGTGTGTGTGTTTAAGGGGCAATTAAGGGCAATTTTGAATGGAGAAGAGACAACACAAATGGTAGAGTGGAGAGAGTGGAGACAAGAACATATGTATTTGAAATCAGGCGACCTATGTTCAAATCCCAGCTCTTCCTCTTACTAGTTGAATGGCCTTGGACAAATCACCTAACTATTCTTAACCTTAGTTTCTTATAAAATAAGGATGTTGGACTAAATGGCTTCTAAAGTCCTTGTTAGTTCTAAATTAAGGAACCCAAGAAGTCAAGACAAAAATGCATGCATCTATCCCTGCCACCTAGTATTTACTACCTCATATATTAAGGAACCTAAGAAGTCAAGAGAAAAAATAAGGGATATGGGGGACAGGAGGAAGGGTGACTCGTTAGGGAGCCAGCCTCAGCAGTCTTGATTAAGAAGTAGTGAAGGAGAAGCTTAAAGGCCTATCCCAGGTAAGTCTCTGGTCTTTTCTAGTCCCATTTAGTGGGGCTACCTCCTTTTCCTCTTATGAGTTGCCTCCCTTAGTCCCTGCTCAGCTCCAATAGGTCAATCAGTCAATAAGCATTCCATGAGCATCAACTATATGCCAGGCACTGGGCCAAACACAGGGAATACAAAGGGAAGCAAAAGACAGTCCCTTGCTCTTGAAGAGCTTATGGAGAACACATACACTATGGAGAAAACAAAAACACTATAAACAGGATCAACTGGAAATACTAAGCTGAAAGAAGGCAGTAAAATTGTTGGGAAAAGCTTCCTGTTAGAGATTTGGATTTTAGCTTTGATTCGAAGGAAGCTACAGCTCTCTATTTACTATAGTAGCTTGAGATTCAGGGCGATCATCCAGATTCCCTCTCCCCTGTTATTAACTTTGAAAGAGTATAGGCGAAAAGTGGGGTCAAATAGGGGGATCTGGGAAATAATGGACAGGCACATCTTCCCAAAGCTGGCTCACTCTTTGTTTACTTGTACTCCCTCAGGAAGGCACCTGGTATAGGGCAGGAATTTTAACATTTTTTGTGTCATGGACAACCTCTCAGAAGAATGTTTTTAAAATTCAGAAAATAAGGTACATAGTTACAAATTATATATTTAAATATATGTTACATATATGTAATATACAATGTACACACGATATATGTATATATACAAATTCAATTATCTTTGAACTAGTCTTCAAAACATTTTTAAAATAAATTTACCAACCCCCAAAATCTATCCATGGACCCTTTGTGGATTTGTGGCCCCCAGATTACGAGTGTTACATTTGGGGGCAGCTAGGTGGCTCAGTGGATTGAGAGATAGGAGATCCTGGGTTCAAATGTGGCCTCAGATACTTTCTAGCTGTGTTACCCTGGATTAAGTCACAACTCATTTGCCTAGCCCTTACTGCTCTTCTGCCTTGGAACTAATACTTAGGATTGATTCCAAGGTGGAAGGTAAGACATATTTTTTTAAGTGTTACATTTGGAGATAGAGCACGTAAATTCAAATCTCATCACTGATACTATTTGTGTGACATTGGGCAAGTCACTCAAACTCTGTGGACTCCGTTTCTTCCTCTATAATATTAAGAATTTGGACAGGATGACTTCTGAGGTCTCTCATTTCAAACCTACACTCCTATGATCCTTAGCACAACTAGGCAGACAGTTCCTAGCCCACAGGTAAATGATTTATCTTCCTCTCTTGGTCAGACAGAGTGGAATGAGTGAGGATAGGGGGCTAGAGGCCACAAGCTGGAGCATATGAGAAAACCCTGTTTCCAGCTTCCTGACCTCCTCTTGTTTTCTCTGAGGCTAAGCCTGGGGTAAAACTGTCTTCTGAAAGGCATAATTGAATTTAGAAACAAATAATTCCTGGTTAAAAATGCTCCTGGGAAATCTCTCTCCTCAAGAACAATGCCTGAGCCAGCAATGGGGTGAGGGTGAGCAGTAAGGAGGAGGAGAAAGAGTTGGAACAGACACTGCTAGGCTCTGCAGAATGATGTCTCTGTCCCTACAGGGGTTATTGAAGCAGTCGATCAGGAATGGGAGCGTTGGATCTGAGTAAGGGGGGCTATCCTTTACCTCTGTCCTGGCTATGACTCACACCTGGATCCAGGGCCCTATATGAGAAAGACAAGGCACGCATATAAGGAAAATACACATTAATACATTGAGTGCATTGTGGCTTTGTCCACTGATCCTTGGATCATATCTTTACTTTTAGCCAGTCTTCTAGAATTGGGTCTAGTTTTGTACCCATCAACCAATCAACAAACATTGATTAAATGCTTGCTGTTGCCAGGCACCACTACATTCTCTATTTATTTATTTATTTGTTTGTTTGTTTATTTATTTATTTATTTATTTGTTTTGCCGAAATTGACTTAGAATTAAGAATGGTTCATTTAAAAAAATCTTTTAAATAATTCTGAATGTAAACATAACCAAGCTGTGCATTTCTAATCTGTACAGCTCAGTTTTTAAAAGTTTCTAAGTTCACCCTTCACTTTCAAAGCTATCCTGCTTGTCTGTGTTTCTGCCTTTCTTCTGTTGACTGATTCATTTTTTCATCTTCTGGCTGACTGGATAATAGAGTGATACTTGAAATTATGTTATATACACAGTCACATCTAAGATTTCCTTTACACTCACAACCCTATCAGGTACCAAGAGCCTGGGCCACTTGTTCTACTCTGATGATTTTTATTTGCAGTAAACTCAGGTCCAACCTCCTCAATACTCTGTTCTGACCAAATGACCCAGCCAGCCAGCCAGAGCTATAAGAACAAGATGATTTAGCCTCTTGGGCCCAAAATCTGGGGTCTCTGGCTTCTCACCCAGGTCTTTAGGGCCTTTTGCTGGCCCCACATCTAAGGCAATGACTTTCTCAGCAATCTTGTCTGGCCCCATCCCAGTCCTTCCTTACAGTAGCCTTGGGAGTAGCAGAAGGTTTTTCTCCTCCTCACAGTCAATTCCTCCATAAGGCCTTGTGTTCTGAGGAAATCTCTCCCTATGGATCCCCCAAAAGTCTCTTCCACTCCTCCACATCAGGAACAAGTTGAGAGTCATTGCCCTGTAACTTACTTAGGTGCTCAGAGGAAGCTGGAATAAATGGAAAGGGGCCAGAGCTTTGTGATATTAAGGAGGACAGGTTTCCTGGAGGAGTGGAGTCTAGAAGATAAAGAGATCCTCTGCTTAGCAAAGAAGGGGAAAGGTTATTCCAGGTGGGCATATGAGGGAAAGGCCTTACAAATAGGAGTAAATCTGATCACTTGGTAAAGGCTGAATGTAGCCCAAGAGTATCTTTACAAGAGCATTCACAAGGAAGAAGAGCTCTTCTAGGTGGTTCCTCCCTCTACTTGGCTCAGGCAGCCACCTGAGGTTCAATCTTAGCTGTCCTTGTGATGGTCAATGCTGGCCTCTAGGTTATTCCACTCATTTCTTCCTCCCCGTCCCCAAAATCTAGAGCTAGGAAGAACCTTAGAAAGCAGTTTTAGTCCTACCTCCGTGCTCTCTTTGCAGAGGTAGGGGACTGTGAGTCTGGAATACTGCACAGACTGTCAGTGTGTTGGTTTGTTTTGCTGGACTTCTTTATAAATCTTCTCTTTTTAAAATTCTTTGTTACAAGGGATAGCTCTCTGAAGAGGAAAGAGTATGTAAAAACAAAAGAGAGCAATACAATTTTTCACAATCCAATAATTTTTTTTAACTTCATTTTACTTCTTTAATTAGGACGAGTTGACAGATGAGTTAAGCGATGCCCGGGTTACACAACTAATAATGGTAGAACCAACCCTAGAACCAAGGACTCCTGACCTTCAGCGCAGTATGGTTTCAACTCCACTTTAGAAGCGATGTAGGAAGCTACTTGCTCTGGTAGAAAGAACACTAGTCACTACAAGAAGAGAGTCAAAGGGCCCGAGTTTGAATTCCAAATATGCTACTCACAACCTGTATAACCTGGATCAAGTCATTCAAGTAATTTGGGCCTCCTTGTGTATCTATATCTGTAAAATAATAGGCTTTACATAACTTGTCTAAGATCACTCACTGCCTACTCTAGGTGATGCAATGGAGAGAGTGCTGGGCCTGGAGTCAGGGTGACGAGAGTTCAAATCCAGCCTCAGGCGCTTACTACCTGTTTGACACCAGGCAAGTCACTTCACCCCACCTCAGTTTTCTCAACTGTAACACGGAGATACCAGCCTTCCCCACCACTTTAGCCACCCCTCTTCTCACATCTTTCCACTTTCAGCATGCTCTGGATCTCAGTGATGCAATTTTTTTGTATCTCCCCAGGACTGGTCTTTTCCAAGGCAGTTCTCCTTCAAGGGAGAAAGAAGCCTAATTTGGTTACTGGAGGGGCAGAAGTGGGAGAGATGCCTAGAAGGGGACACTGTGGGTAAACTCTTCACTCTAGTATCTGGGATTGCTCTTTGCTCTTTCTTCCAGACTCTTAAGTTATAAATGGACTCTCTGGACTCTTCACGGAGGGAGATGGGGAGAGAGGGATCCCTTGCTCTACTACTATTTAGCTAAACCTTCATTTCTGAGATGGCAGGTCCTGACTGACTCGAGCCTAATGGGATCCCTCTTTCTAGATCTGAGAAAATGCATCATTTGTCCATTTAGATCATTATTTACTTGGGTGCTAGAACCTCTCCCATTTGCCACATTTGTCACTAGTTGGTTTTATCTGTCACCCAAATAGATCTAGGATCATTTCTCTATCCATAAGAATTGCCCAATCTGTCTGTCTACCTCCATCTGCCTTTGTTTTTGTGTCTGTCTGTCTCTTTCTATGCCTCTGTTTCTCTTCCTTTTGGGTTCCCTTCCAAAACAGTCCAGACTCCCCAGCTGTTAGTTCTCCCAGAGCTCATCAGTCTCATCCCCCTCCAATAGAGATTGGATTTTTCTTACTGGCCATCAGGCAGTTCTCAGGAAGACTGCAGCCCTGAAAATATACCACAAAAAAAGCTCCGTGTGAATAGAATGGAATTTTTGTTCTATTGATATAAGCAGGGTAAGAAAGGATGAGTGAACTTGAACTGGATGCCAAAAGTACCAGTCAGGACTAGAATTTATTATGATCTATTTTGGGTGGAAAGATATAGGGTGGGGCCCAACTGATCAAGGAAAATCTCAAGGGACTTTTGGTAGGGGCAGGGAGTGGGGGAAAGGGACTGGGTCCAAAGCAGGAAAGCTGAGGCCTGGGAGAAATGCTTTAATAAGGCACAGGTAGGTACACAGAGGCCTGGACTCAGGAGGTCCTGGCCTCAGACACGTCCTAGCAGTGTGATCCTGGGCAAGTCACTTAACCCCAATTGTCTAGCCCTTGCCACTTTTCTGTCTTGGAAATGACACTAAGACAGGAGGTTAGTAGAATTCATATCAAGTCAGAAGGTAAGGGTCTAAAAAATAAAAAGAAAGAAATGCTTTCATAAAGGTCAGGAACAGCCTTAAGTGCTTAGCAATCCTTTTCTGAAGGTCTCCAGGATTTGCCTTTGTAGATCCCCTTTCAAGATCTCTCATACTTTTTAGCCAGAGTACTCTCCTTCATCTGTCTTTTTCTTCTTTTTTTTTCCTGAATGTGAGGAGGCAGTCAGCTACCAAGGGCTCCCCGAAAACGTTACATCCCAAGGACAAGGCCCTCAGTCTTTTGTGCCAACTTCTGTCAGGGCTTCTTCTCCCCCAGGAAAAACAAAAAAAAATACATAATCTTTAAAATAAGCCTCTCACCTGTTATCTTCCCAGATACCCCATTCCCTCCAAACCCCCTCCTCCCACCATTGGGAAGAACACTGGTCCTGGAAGTGAAGTGTCTGTGGACAAATCACTTAACTCTATGAGTATTAATTTTCTCATCTGGAAAATGAAGTCTAATACTTTTACTGACTACTTCAATGGGGCCGTCATGAGGAAAGTGCTTTATAAACTAAAGTATTAAATATGGGGGAGGGAACCATTATTACTTATATTACCTGCCTGGAAGGACTGTTTTGAGGATCAAATTACCTAAGGAATGTGAAGCACTTTGTAATCATAAAGTGCCATATACGCCGGAGCTGGGGTTATTATTGATGGAGGTTTAAAGAAACTCTTGAGGTGGCCAACTTTGAAGCTGTTCCTGCTTTTTCTTGGTGTCCCCCAGGATGACCTTCACAGCTTGTGGGGAGGCCAGTGTCTGGGGTGCAAGAAACTTGCTAGGGGCGGGAAAGAAGGCCCCATGAGCTTTGCTAACTTGGGATTGGCAGGGGAAGAAATCAAAAGCTACAGCCCTCATTTGCTTGGAAGAAAAGATGTATAGACAGAAACAGAAAGAGACAGAGAGAAACAAAGAGACAGAAAGATGGAGAGAGAGATACAGAGTTGGAGAAAAAGGAGGGAGGGAGAGAGAGAGAGAGAGAGAGAGAGAGAGAGAGAGAGAGAGAGAGAGAAATAGGGACAGATAGACAGGAGATAGAGACAGAGTTGGAGAAAAAGGTGAGACAGACAGAAACAGACAGAGACAAGGAAGGAGAGACAAATAGAGAGACAGAGACAGACAGACAGACAGACAGACAGACAGACACACACACACACACACACACACACATACACACAGACCCTGGAAGAAACATGGATAACCTTTAGCCTGCCCTGGTCCTGCCTCTGACCTCTTTTCTGCTCCTTCATCCATCACCAACTCCTCCACTCTAGAAACAGTAGAGCCCGCCCAGATGAAGGCTAGGGATCTCCTAGCATTGCCCTACCTCCCCGTGTTCCCCACTGAAAGCTAGAGCTGGGGATGAGCCAAGCCCGCCCCCTGCCCACTCCAGCTGTCAATCTGATTCTGGCAGGAACAAAGAGGAGCTTGATGACAGTTGCAGCAACTTTCCCCCCATCACCCCTCTCTTTTTGCCCTCCCTTTCCTTCCTTCTCCTAGCACTTTTCTCTCAGAATAAACTTAGTGCTGCTTTTCTGTGTAATTTTTTTTCCTTAATTTTGAAACCTTCTATCATCTTTCTTCCATTCCCAATGCCTTGCTAACAAGAAAGACCAATGGATTTGGAGAATGAAGTTGTTGTTCAATCACTTCAGTCAGGTCTGACTCTTCATGTCCCCATTTTGAGTTTTTTTTTTTTTTGGCAAAGATACTAGAGCAGTTTGCCATTTCCTTCTCTTGCTCATTTTCCAAATGAAGAAACTGAGACAAACAAGATTAAGTGACTTACCCAAGGTCACATAGGTAGTAAGTGTCTGAGGTCAAATTTGAACTCAAATCTTCCTGACTCCAGCCTGTTGCTCTACCGATTGCAACACCTAGCTGCCTCCCTGAGTTAGAAGAGCTGAGTTCAAATCCTGAATCTGCTACATATTACTTTTGTGGCCTTGGGCACTTTTGTGACCTTTTACTCCTCTGGGATTTATAGTAGCAAATGGAGGCTGACTTGTCCTTTGTCAGGGACGGTAAAGTGTCAGAACTGGGATCTAAGCCTAGGTCTAATGCCTGTATTTTTCTCATTTGTGAATTGACAAGGTTCAATTAGATGATCCTTCTCAGGTTTGAATTCTATGAACCTAATGATTTGAACATGGTTTCTCTCCCTGTAGAGATTTCTAATGAAAGAGGCAGCTTGATGGTATTGCACATAGAATCCTGGACCTGGAGTCAGGAAGATCTGAATTAAAATCTGGTTTCAGATACTTACTACTTGTGTGACCTTGGTCAAATCACTGTTTGCCTCAGTTTCCTCAAATTTAATATAAGGATAACAATAGCATCTACCTAAAAAAAAAAGCTGTTGTGTGAATCTAATGAGATAAAATTCATAGAGCTCTTAGCACAATGCCTGACACACAGTAAGTGCTTAACAAATGCTAGTTGTTGTTTTTTTCATTCCTAATCCAAAATTTTCCTAAACCAAAATCCTTTCATTTGAGAGTGTGTGAGCAATGACAAAAGACTGAGAGGAATGAGATGACCTTGATAATCCTACCATAGGAATAGAGCTGGAAGGGACCTCAAATGACATCTACTCCAATCCTCTTGGTTTTCCAGTTGAGGACACAGAAGAATAAGAATAAGAATAAGAATAAAGTTATATGGTAACAGAGGTAGAATTTGAACCATGGTCCTTTGGCTCCAAGTCCAGTGCTCTATTTATGTTGCCTTTCATCTTGTTGAACCAGCACTCTGACTTCACCAACTCAGGTTTCATCTATGGACATGTTACCGTTTCCTTAATAGACCACTGGGTTTCAGGAGAGTGTCTTGACCTCAATTCCTGCTTCTTATTTCTACTTTTCCCTTGTTCAACCCCAATGCTGGTAAGAGCTGGAACCACCCAGAGGGTTGAGCTCGAACTTTGGGTTCAGGTAGATATCCAAGTCCATAATTAAGTGTTCGGGGCAAGTAAAGTGCTCTAAACTTTGGTGCTAAAAATATTGCATTTAGCATGCAAATTATCCCTGGTGCCATGTTCCCTGACAGCTCCCCTGTATTTTCCTTGAAGTGGGAGCCCGTGGGCGCCTCCACCTTGTTTGTCATCAGCCCTGTTATTCTCAGGATGGTGATAATATTCCTCTTCATGAGGTCGATTTATTTTTCATTTTTAAAGTCAACTTTCAGATTTCAGCAGCAACAGCTAGTCTTGCTCCAGAAAAGGCTCGAAGTGATATCATCTTGGTCCCTGGTGAAGGGAATGAGTTGGGTTGGACAGAGGAGAGAAAAATAGGAAGGTCAGAAATGAATAGCAGTTAGAATTGACTTCCTGGGACAGGTCACCTAAGCCACCTTCCAGTCTTGACCCCAGAAAGAGATTTCTGATGCTTCAGAGAAGACACAGATCCACAGAGGAGAAGGAGAGAAAAGTGACAGAAACAGAGAGAGAGCAGCCTATTCCAGAGAAATCGCCATTTGTGTGGTGGAGGGGCAAATTTAATCAAGAGACCCACAATGAACGTGACTAAAGGCAAAGAAGTCCTCTCTGGGAGGAGCATGGACTTCTGGCTGATATTTCTAAAGGTGAAATAAGAACGGTGATGGTTTCTCTTTTACTGCTCTCATGGCCTAACTGTGCTCAGCCAGGGGCCACCGAATCTAAAATAGAAAGGGCTTCAGAGGCCTTTGAGTCCAGGTCATAATTGAATACCTTCTACCAACAAATGGTCACGCAGACTATGTTTAAAGATCTCCAGCGAGAAAGAACCCATTGCTTCCTCAAGCATATTATTCCTCTTCTGAATAGCTCTAATAATTCGGAAGTTTTCCCTTATGTTAAGATAATATTCTTCTTTCAAATAGCCTTCCATTGCTCCTATTTCTACCCTTTAGGGCCAAATCTAATTACTCTTCCACATGATAGATCTTTAAATAGTGGAAGGTAATTATCATTGACCTGAGTCTTTTCTTCTCCAGGTTAAACAGCAACAATTCCTTCCGCTGATCCTTAGGTAGCATGGTCTTGAGACTCTTGGCCATCCTGATAGCCTTCCACTGGACATTCTCCAATTTATCAGTTTTTCCTAAAATGTGGTGCCTAGAATTGAACACCAAATCCAAATATAGTTGTCATGGGGAAAGTACAGAGGATTTCTCACCTCTCTAGTCCTGGACTTACTGTTGTCTAAACCTGGATTGTGGGGCAGCTACATAGCACAAGGGATAGAGGACCAGGCCTGGAGTTAAGAGAACACAGATTCCAATCTAGCCTCACTTCCCAGTGGGGTGTCTGTGGGCAAGTCATTTAACCTCAGTTGCCTGGTCCTTGCCACTCTTTTGTCTTAGAATTAACAATAAGACAGAAGGTAAGGGTTGTTTGTTTTTTTTTTTTTAACCCTTACCTTCCATACTATGTATTGGATCCAAGGCAGAAGAGTGGTAAAGGTAGGCAATGGGGGTCAAGTGACTTGCCCAGGGTCACACAGCTGGGAAGTGGCTGAGGTCAGATTTGAATCTAGGACCTCCCATCTCTAGGCCTGGCTTTCAATCCACTGAGCTACCCAGCTGCCCCCTAAGGTAAGGGTTTTTTTTTTAAAAAAAACTGGATTGTCTTTCTTTTCTGACAGTTCGGTGTTGACATATTTGAAGTTCTCTGTACCCTCTTACTCTTGGGTCATTTTCACATCCTTTTTTTTTTTTTTTTTTTTTTTTTTTTACTTTTTTTTTTTTAAACCCTTAACTTTCTGTGTATTGACTTATAGGTGGAAGATTGGTAAGGGTAGGCAATGGGGGTCAAGTGACTTGCCCAGGGTCACACAGCTGGGAAGTGTCTGAGGCCGGATTTGAACCTAGGACCTCCTGTCTCTAGGCCCGGCTCTCAATCCACTGAGCTACCCAGCTGCCCCCATTTCACATCCTTTTTAACTGAAATTCTGTGGTTCTATGATTCTGTGTAAAATATCACTTGGGTACTGTAACATCTTTGAGAGAAGATACTATTTTCACTTTTATCTTTGTGCCTTTTATTCCTGTTAAATTACATGATATTTAGTTTGTGTCAATGTTCTAGCCTGCTGTGATCTCTTTGGATGTTGACTGCATCCTGTAACATGTTAGCTGCCTCTCCCTACTGCTCTGGGGATGATACAAAGAGTGCAATATTTCCAGGTGGGTTCACTTTAGAAAAATTCCCCCCCTCCCTCTTCCCCAATACATAACCCAGCTGTCCTCTTCACTGATCCAAGCAATGCCTCAGAGCCCTGTGACCCTAAGAACTCACCATTCCCTACACCCTTTTCTTTGCATTATCTGGTTCAACTTTGAGCCCTGCTCCAGTTAACACCAGATTTATAGAATAGGTGCCATAGGCCAGTGTTGGTGAACCTATGGCACGCATGCCAGAGGAGACGCCCCTCTCCACCATGCCAGAGGACATTTCTCCCATCACCCACCCCTCTGCCCAGCAGCCCAATGGGAGCTCTTCCTCCCATCCCTATCTGGAGTAAGGTGGGGATGCAGCATGAGCGTTGCAGTTTGGGTACTCGGTCTCTAAAACGTTTGCCATCACTGCCATAGATTCTCTCCCTTGAACAGAAAGGATATGAATCTGTCCCAAGGGGATTAGGCTATTCCTTTGATGGAAAGAGAGGATGAATGGAGCTCTTTCTTTCTGCTGGGCATATTCAAACACTCAGCCCAGTCCACCTGTTTCCATTAGATTTTATTGGATTGTCATATGTACAGTGATGGTACAGAAAGACTGGGGCCTGGGGACAGCCAGTGGCCTTGTAGACACAGGGGCCAAGTAACCTCCATAGCAGCAGCTGTTTCCCTTGTCCCCCACAGGACCAGGACAGGGTCAACAGCCTGTTGAGCTGATGGTAGGTCTAAGGCAGAGGCAGGGAATGGCAAAGGGAGAGGGACAAGCAGGGGGAAGAAAGAGGGAGAGAGGAAGAAGAGAAGATAAAAGGAGGTGTGGTACATGGCTACCAACGTTATCACCTCAAATAACACTATGATACCCTTGCCACAGGTCGCCAGTCCCTAGCCTAGACGCCCTGACTCCAGCCACAGGCCAATATTCAGGTCCTTAGGATCTGAGGCAGACTCTGCAATCATTTATTGGGATGCCAGACCCAACAAGCTAGTCTCTGAGAAAGTAACCAAAGTCTCATAGCCCATCTCTCTTTCCCCCTTTTGCTGTGGGTCTTAAGGGGTCTGTGGGCTGCCCAGCTCAATGCACAAAACCAGCAATAGTTCCAGAATGTCCTTCATGTAGCAGCCACTAGATAGGAAGCTGGAGGATACATAGGGAGCAGCCCCCAGACCACTACTTACTGCCATGCAAAGCAGCGTCTTAGAGAAGGATGTACTTGTTTTTCTTTTTTGGCTCGGGCTTCTCTGAGATTCATCCTGTGGTCTAGTATTTACACAGGACTCATGGTGCCATTGATGGATGCCAGCCAGACTCGACCTTTGCTGTTGCTCCTGCTGTCCCTAGCCTTGACCAGGCCCTCCCACCGACTTCTCAGACCCCACCCAGGGCCAGGCAGGCGGAGAGTGAGCAGGGTCTAGAGACCTCAATTAGGTTTCCCAGCTCTTGCATCCATACTCAGAGCCAGGAAGGAGATGGGCCAGAAAATAGTGACAGCAGCTGGTGGCTTTGTCTTTGGTGCATAGGGAAAGTGTCCAGGAAGCAGAAGCGGGAAGTCCCTGTGAACAGACCCTGCTCTCCATATTAGCTGTCCCCCACAGTCCCCAAGAGATCCAGCCCCGGGAACGGGGCCAATAAACAACTTGCTGCTTCAGAGGCTTAGACACCGTCGTTGAGAGCAATGCAATTCCTGTAACAGACTCCCTTGGATCTGCATGAAGGGCCCCCACCCTGCCTACCAGAGAGGTGGGGGGGGGGGGCTGTTCAGGACCCACTGACTCAGAAAGGAAAGCCAGTTCTCCCTCCCCTCATCACCATTGGCTCTTTGCTTAGTGAGACAGGCGGGTAGGTGGTTGGGTAGACAGGCAGGTGGGCAGGCAGTTGGCGGGGTCAGCAGTGGAGAATCTTCAGGAAGGCTTTGCGGAACTCGATGTTAAAAGTAGTATAAATGATGGGGTTGACAGCACTGTTGACATAGCCCAGCCATGTGAATGCACTGTACATGGCAGGTGGAATGTTGCAATCACAGTGCATATTCAAAATGTGGGTGATGAAGAACGGCAGCCAACAGATGATAAACACTCCTGCAAGAGAAGAAAGCCAGTGAGGTAGGCTGGGGAGTCGGTCCTAGGAGAACCAAGTGGGCATAGATAAGTCTGTCTGGTTCCACTGTCTGTCTCAATCACTAAGAGCCCAACTTCTGGGGTGGATCAGATAGATTCTGGGACTGTTTACTTTGTGGATTCCGTCATCTCCATTTCTGGATGCAGTACGAGGAAGAAATCATACTAACAACTCAGATTTTTGTAGAACTCAAAGGCCACAAAGTGCTTCATTCACAACTCTGGGAGGGAAGGAGTACAAGTATTGTTATGCTCATTTAATAGATGAGAAAACTCAGCCTCAATTTATGACTCCCTCAGGCTCCCACAGCACACAAATGTGGGGAACCTGGAATCACACTTGGGACATTAGGCTCCAAATCCAATATTCTTTCCACTATGCAGGGATTCTTAATTTAAAAAAATAACCAAAAAGATCTCTTACTTTCTGTCTTAGTAATAATTTAAAGAAGAGTGGCAAGGGCAAGGCAATTAGAGTTAAGTGACTTGCCCAGGGTCACACAGCTAGGAAGTATCTGAGGCTTGACTTAAACCCAGGTCTCTCTGACTCCAAGCCTGGTGATCCATCCACTATGCTACCTAGTTGTTCCCTTAATCTTTTTCATGTCATGGATCCCTTTTTCAGTATAATATTTTTAAGTACATAAAATAAATACATAGGATTACAAAGCGAACCAATTGTATTTAAACACTTATCAGAGTATTTTAAAAATAAGCCTTAAATTTACATACCACTTGAAAAATATCATGGACCCTTTGGGGGTTCGTGGACCAAATTAATAAACATGCATTAAATTATAATGCCTCTTAAGAGTACTATCAGTAGAGGAAATTTAGATGATGGTCCAGACTTTATCACTAACTAGCTGTATGACTTTAGACAAGTCACCAGACTTTACTAGCCTTTGGTTTCCTCATCAGTAAGACAGGCAGGCACACAGATTGAGAGCTCAAAAGGTCCTCAGATGCCCATCTAATCCAACCCTGCTCATGTTAGTTTTTAAATTTCATTTTTTTAATTTTAAAATGTTTTATTGAGGACAGCTAAATACTACCTGGGTTCAAATTTGGTCTCAGACACTTCCTAGCTGTGTAACATTGGGCAAGTCACTTAACCCCAACTGCCTAGCCCTTGCCACAATCTTGTCTTAGAAATGATACTAAGAAATAAATATAAATAAAAATAAGGGCTAAAAAAAGCTTTATGGGTTTTCCTCTCTCACCCCTGATTCATTGCTGTCAATTAACCTATTTCCTGCTTAAGTGACAAATGTATATTTAAGCATTGGTTGCCTCTGAGCTCCCTCATTCGACAGAGAAGGCCACTGAGGTCCAGGGAAGTTAAGTGATTTGTCCACAAGTAGTAAAACCTCAAAAGATGTAAACCAAGCCAGTGCTCTTTAATGAAGAGGGGCAGCCTTGGAGGCAGAAAGAGTTGGGTTGAGAAAGTTCTACATCCGACACAATGATAGCTGTCATTTTATCTCTTCAAACAACAGACTGAAGCACTTCTTTAAGACTAGAAGTTAAAGTTAAGCTGCAAGTCTGGAGAAATATTCCACACTGGGAGTTCCCTACACTCAGAGATTCACATGTCCCAGATCCCACCTCCATCTTTCCCCTCCTAACCCCTCAATTGATGGGAACAATGGGTGAAGACCAAAATAAATTTTATCTGCGGTTATGTAAAATCACTCTGAAAAGTGCTCTAGAAATTCAGTGTCATTATCCCTTAATGACAAAGAAAAAGTTAGCTCCTTGAGGACAGGGACTTGGGATTTTTTTTTCCCCAAGCAATCAGGAATAGTTCCTTCCTGCACTCAACCAGGCACCAAACGTACTCCCACCTTGTGTCTTGGCTTGTACTATTGTTCTCCATGCTGAGATAGGCATGCATTCCAGACCCCAAACACACACACACACCACACACACACACTCACACACTCACACATACACTCACACTCTCTCATACATACACACACTCACACACACCACTGTTCTTTGATTAGCAAACTTCTAGTTCTCCTTCAAGACCTAGGCGACTACCTCTCTCTTCAGGAAACCTTCCTTGGTCTGTTCACATTCCCAGATCATTTCAATTGCTCCTTTCCCTGGTCAGTTGATTTTGAACATAACGACACTAAGCGAGCACATAACTATAGAGCGCTATAGATTCTCTTCTCTCTAACTGGAGCAGTGGTGGTAGGAGGGCTCACTCACCAAGGACGATGGCCAGCATCTGGGTGGCTTTTTTCTCCTTCTGCTGGGAAAGTTTCCTCCGGCTCATGGTCTTGAGTGAAGTCCGAGTTTTGCCATTGGGCATAGACTGGATCTCAAAGACTTTGGCAGACCTGGGGTGGTGGCCTTTGGCATGCCCATTCTTCTCTGGCTTTATGGGGCTGTCAGGGGAAGAATGGACTCCCTGGGTGGAGGGGGTAGGGAGGGTGAGCTGATGGTGGCTTGGAGGGATGGGGCTGTATTTGGTTTTCTCCGGTGGGCTGGTGCTGGACATCATCTCCATCTCCATCTGTTCACGGCGTGCAGCCTCCTGGACAAGGATCAAAAGTACCAAAATAAAGCCAGGTAAGTACCCTTGCATATGGATACTCTGAAACTCCTACCTGGCCCCACTGATTTCCACCCTAGTATTCCTTTTTCTAAACCCTCACCCTTTGTCTTAGTATCAGTTCTAAGACAGAAAAATGCCAACGGCTAGGTAATCGGGTTTAAGTGACTTGTCCAGGGTCACACAGCTAGGAAATTTCTGAGACCAGATTTGAACTCCTGACTCTAGGTCTGGTGCTTTATCCACCATGCCACTTTGCTGCCCCCATTTTACATTTTAGTATTCCTGAATCCTAGACTTCCCAGTGAATGTAATCCCTGACTTTTACCCTGCCCATCTCAGTCTCAGCCAGACTTGTCCCTGGTAGATAGTTTCCTTTTTACTCCAAAGAGGACAGGATAAAAATTATCACAGTAAAAGCTTTTCATATCACCCATACAGTGGAATAATATAACCCAATTGTTGGTTCCCTCTTAAAGCTCACAAAAGACCATTCCTTTCATTCCTCTAGGAAGTTCTGGTTTAAGGAGATTCTGGGTCCAGTGATAGCTACCGTCAATCCCAAATACTTGTCCCTTCCTCCTCCCCCAAAGCCACTAATTTTCAGTCCGCAGGCACTCCAGCAAAGGCATATCTTGAGAAAAAATGTGGGGCTGGGTCAATCCCATAGTAAGGGTCATAGACGAAGGGCTCAGGTTCCTAACATGAGGTTTCTGGTACATTAAGTAGAATCTCTCTGGGAGACAAGAATCATACGGGATAAGATGGAACAGATGAGCTGTGATCTATACCAATGGAGAGAAAGTCCTCCAGTATTCATATTGATGAGATTATGGACCCACTGAAGAAGCATTAGATATGTACATAAGGTCATCTATTCATCTGGGTACATACGTGTATATATAATATGTCTACACTCATGTGTATATATATACATACATGTATACACATATATCTGTCTGTGTGTCTATGATACACATATAAAATGTAAATATATTTATATACACATATAATATATACATACCTATATATGTATATCACATTTGTATCCTTTTGGAGAATGCTAGGGAAGTGCAATATATGAAGAAGGTACAACTAATGTTTTTCATGCTAGACACCTGTCATGACCTCTACAGATGGCTGAAGACTGTAATGTTGACCTACCAACCTCCTCTCCTATCCCCCCTCTGCCTCATTGCCATTAAACCTAGTCTTCATATTTCCCTTGTGTTCTAGGACCTCCATCTCTTCCTTTTCTCTCGTTCTATCACTCCTGCTCTGGCTTCACACTCCTCCCTTCACATTCATAGACTTAGAGACAGACGGAGTCTAAGGGACCATCTAGCCCAATCCCTTCATTTTAATGACGATGAAAATGGGACCCATGGAGGAAATGTGACTTGCCCAAGGTCACTTACCATGTACTAAGCAGTAGATATGGGATTTCAAACCAGTCTCAACCCTATGGTGAAGAAGTTCAACTCTGTGCTATCCTTGAATCCTTTGTCCCAGGGTCCTGTTGCCAATCACTCCTTGCCAGATCTTAAACCTAGATTACTTTCACCATCTGTGTTCTCCTTTCTTCTTTCATGCTGCCCAATACTGCTGGAGAAAGTCATGTAACTATGCTGAATGGATGCACCCCAAATTTATCTGATCTAATCTCCCAGTGGGGATTACACTCATTCTTCACTTCATCCCCTTACATGCACCTCTTGTTCTTTGTAATCTAGAACCTGACTCCACTACACTCAAAAAAGACTAACTCTCCCCCCTCTTTGTCCCTCATCCTCCCATTCCAATCGCCTGTCAGGGCATGCCAATGGCACCTCGACAGCATAACCCATGCTAGTCTCCTTCTCTATTCACATAGCCTCTAACCTAGTTCAGGTCCTCATCACCTCTCAATCTATTTATTACAAGAGACTTCTGATGGTTCTCTGCTTTCCAAGCTCCTCTCTGAATCATTCTAGCTAGCTAATGAATATTCCTAGAAGTATATGACCAAATTACTTCCCTCCTCAAAGATGCTAAATGTCTCCCATCTGTCCCTAAGATAAACTACGAAGCCCTTTCCAGTCCATCTTACACTTCCTTTTCCAGACTCATCTTGTAGGAATACTTCCCTGCCTATATTCTCAGTTACAGCAAAACTAGCCCACCAGATATTCCCTGAATTCAACATTCTGTTTCCATCCTCAGCATTTTTTATCATGCCTGAAATTCGCTCCCTCCTTACCTCTGCCCCTCAGAATCCCTGAGTTCCTTCCTTTAGTCAATCAAAGAAATATTTATTAAATGCTGACTTTGTTCTAAGCACTGTGGTGGGAACTAAGAGGGACACAAATACAAAAGTGAGACAGTGCCTGTCCTCAAGCAACTTGCATTCCATTACAAGGGTACATTGAGGGAAACTAGTTGGCTCATATAGATTGAGAACCAGGTCTAGATAATGGAGGTCTTGGGTTCAAATTTGACTTCAGATACTTCCTGGCCATGTGAACCTAGCCAAGTCACTTAACTCTGATTTCCTAGTCCTTACAGCTTTCTACCTTGGTATCAGTATATAGTATTAATTCTAAGATGGAAGGTAAGAGTTTAACAGAAAGGATAAAACATTTGGGGCAGCTAGGTGATTCAGTGGACTGAGAGCCAGGTTAGAGATATTGTGTTCAAATCTGGCCTCAGACACTTCCTAGCTATGTGACCCTGAGAAAGTCACTTAACCCCCATTGCCCAGCTCTTACCACTTTTCTGCCTTAGAACCAATACATAATATTGATTCTAGGATGGAAGGTAAGGATTTTTTTATAAAGATACAATATCTTTGCAGAGGAATAAAAATATTGGACACATGCTAATTATATACAAAGTTATTTCTGTAGGGGAAGGAGATAACATTTGATCTGAGTCTTGAAAGGATCAAGAGGTTCAAAAAAGATAAAAATAGGGAAAGTGCGCATTCAAAATATGTGGGACAGTCAGTAAAAGAGCTCAGGGACAGAAGACGGAATGATGTCTATGAGGAACAACAAACAGGCTAGTGTGACTGAAGTAGAGCATGTGATAGAGAGTGACCAGCCTGGAAAGATAAGCTGGAGCCAGATTACAAAAGGCTTTTAGTGCCAGACAGAAGAGTATGTATTTTCTCCTAATGACAATAAGATAAATGAAACTTTCTGAACAGGAGAGTGGCAATATTCATACTTGAGACCGAGGAAGACAATTCTGTTGGCTGTGTGGAAGATGGATGGAATTGGGGAGAGACTGAAAGCAGGGGGACCAATTAAGAGGATATTACATTAGTCAAGGCAAGATGTGGTGAGGACCTGAACTAGGATGACTGGTGTGAGTGGAGAGAGGGGAATTCATGTAAGGCATGTTGAGGAAGATACAATGCTGGGAAGGATAACTAACACACTTAATGACAGAATCGGGACCCCAAAAGATTCTGGCAAGCAGAAGCATTAGGTTGATAATATAAAATTTTATAGGGGTAAATATGAAGTCTTGTATTTGGGTTCAAAAAATCACCCTCCCAATTACAGGGTGGGAGAGGCGTGGTTAAATTGCTATTTTGAGTAAAAAAGAGCTGGGGCAGATGGCTGGCTAAATAAGAATTTGCAATGTGAGGTGGTTTTGATGAAAGCTCACATGATTCAAGGCTGCATCAAGAACTCCCAGAATTATGGAGGTGATCATCTCCCTGAATGATATTCTTCTGCCTTAGTCAGACCACAACTGGAATTGGAATAAAGACAATGATTAACTGGAAAGTGTCCAGAGAAGAACAACTCATCCTCCCCTGCCATAAACTCAAGAGCCTTCACCATCTAGGTTGCCCTCCTCTGAACACTTTCCGTATACTCATTGTCCTTCTTAAACCATACTGTCCAGAACTGAATGTGTACTCTGCCTGAGGTCTGACCAGGGCAGAGAACAGGGGGACAATCACTCTATATATGCAGGAGCTCTTAACATAGTCTAAATCACATCAGTTTTTTTAGCTGACACAGTATAATGCTGACTAAAGAAAAGAAGAACTCTTGGAGGCAAGATACGTTTCTTCTAGTATTTGAAGGACTATCATGCAGAAGAGAAATAAGATTTGTTCTCTTTCATTCCAAAGCACAAAATTAGGAGCCATGAGTAGGCCTTGCAAAGGAGTGGATTTAGGATTGCTATCAGGAAAAACTTCCTAACAATTAATGCTGTCCAGGACAGCCTAGGTGGCTCAGTAGACAATGCACCAGACCTGGAGTCAGGAGGATTTGGGTTCATATCTGGCCTCAGACACTTCCTAGCTACGTGAGCTTGGGCAAATCACTTAATCCCAATTGCCTAGCCCTTACCACTCCTGCCTTGGAACCTATACTTAATATCAATTCTAAGGCAAAGGTAAGGGTTTAAATTTTAAAAAGTAAATCAGTTAGGAGCAGATAGGTAGCATAGTAGATAGGGCACTAAGAGAAACTGGGTTCAAATCTGGCCTTAGATACTTCTTAGCAGTGTGACTTTGGGTCAGTCACTTAACCCCAATTACCTAACTCTTGCCACTCTTCTACCTTGGAACTGACATTAAGACAGAAGGTAAGGGTTAAACAGCAGTCATTAAAGCTGTTCAAAAGTAGCATTGTCTGCCTTAAGAGATGGGTTTCCATCACTGGAGGTTTTCCAGTAAGTTAGATGACAGCTTTGAAAGTATATCACAGGGGATTTATGAAAAAGAAGGCTATCTGCCTCTAGAGAAAGAACTGTTGGAGTAGAAATGCAGAAGGAAAACATTTGGTTTATCACTTGTTTATTTGGTATATGATTTGGGGTTTGGTTTTATAAAATTATTCTCTTATAAAAATGAATAATATGGAAATAGGTTTTGGGTGATAATACACTCAAATACATGCATATGTATTTGATAAATGACAGCGATAATACATGTACAGTGTATTATCAGTGGAATTGCTTGTCAACTCCAGGAAGGGGAAGGGAAGAGGGCTGGGAGACAGGGAGACAGCATGAATCATGTAACTTTGGAAAATTTCTGTGTAAATTTGTTATTGGAACAAAATAAAAATAAAAACATTTTTAAAGAAGTATATCATGGTGGGAATTCCTTTCAGGTACATGCTGGACTAAGTTACTGCTTTCTGATTCTCAAATTCTGTAATTCTGTAATTCTGTGACTGAGTTAGAATACTAAAACAGTATTTGGCAACTGGTTAGATATAGGAGCAAGAGTGAGAGAGAAGTGTAGAGAATGACTCCTGGCTTGTGAAATGTGAAAGACTTAGTACAGCATTTGGTACATAGTAGACCCTTCATGACTGTATATTGGCTGACTGACTCATAGTGCTCCCAATAGAAACAAGGATGTTAGGAACAGAGGTGGATCTGGAAGGAATGAAAACAGTTTAGGTTTTAAACATTTTGAGTTTGAAATAATTGTAGGATATCCAGTTGGAGACCTAATTCAGAACTGGTGCTCACAAGAGAGATGAAGCCTGGATAGGTAAAATGGGGAGTCATCTGCAGAGAGATCATAACTGATGCTAATGAGACCACTGAGACAGATCAGAAAAAGAAAAGAATGAGCCCAGGATAGAGCTAAATAAGGTTTAATTTGGCTACCATTTTTGATAGGAAGCCTTTCCTGATTTTCTATTTCTTAATGCATTTCTCTCTCCCTCTCTCTCTCCTCTTCCTCTCTCCCCATCTCTCCCCCTCTCTCTCCCTCTCTCCCTCTCCCTGTTTCCCTCTCTCCTTCTCTCTTCCTCTCCCACTCTCTGTTCTTCTCTCTCCCCCTCTCCCTCTCTCTCCTTCTCTATCTCCATCTCTCTCCTTCTCTCTTCCTCTCTCTCCCTCTCTCATTCCCGACTCTCTCTCCCTCTCTCTTTCCATCTCTCTCTTTCTCTCTCTCTCCTTCTCCCTCTCTCTCCCCTTCCTCCCTATCTCTCTCCTTCTCTCTCCTTCTCCCTCTCTCTTTCCTTCTCCCTCTCTTTCCTTCTCTCTTTCCCCCCCT
>NC_058132.1:195944964-195954490 GCF_016433145.1 Gracilinanus agilis
TCCCTCTCCTTCTCTCTTTCCTTCTCTCTTTTCCCCTCTCTCCCCCTCTATCTCTCCTTCTCTCTCCTCTTCTCCTCTCTCTTCCCCGTCTCTCCTTCTCTCCCCCCTCTGTCTCCCTCTGTCTCCCTCTTCCCCTCTCTCTCCTTCTCTTAGTCTCTCTCCTTTCTTCCTCTGTCTCTCTTCTTTCTCTTTTTCAGTCTATTCTTTTTTGTTTCCTGACTTTGCCTCTCTCCTAAAATTACTTAGTATTTTCACTATGCATACATGATATATCCCCACCTATCACCCCTTGTAAAATGTAAGCTTCTTGAGGGCAGGGATAATTTTTTTTTTGTAGCCTGTAAACTTTATAAATGTTTGTTGAACTAAATTGAATTAACTTTCAGAGAGACCCTTATAGGACAAGTAATAATGATATTCATTGGCATAATTCTTTGAAGTGTGTACCATGCTTTCCTCATAACTTTGTGAGGTTGCTATTGTAAATAAATATTATACCTAACTTACAGATTAGGAAACTGAATCTCATAGACATTAAGTGACTTTCCCAGGGCCATATGCTAGTAAATATTATAAAAAGCAAATGAGGCGATGTATGCAAAGAGTGTTGCAAAGCAACATATAAATTTGAGCTGTGGAATGTGCTCATCTGGAATGAGGAAATGTGTTCAGTTTTTCATCAGCAGCTGCTGCCTAAAACACCTGCAGGCCTGGCTGACCTCATGAAGAACAGACCCAGTTTTTTCCCCTCTGTCAATAATATTGGTTTGCCACCTTCTAGAAACCCAGAATCCCCTTGTGACTACAAAGAGCTCCCAATCACGGAACCATAGAGGCAGAGCTGGAAGGGACCTTGGAGGTTCTCTGGGCTAATCCTCTCATTTTATTCGAAGAGGTTAAGTGATTTCCCAGGGTTGCATAGGTAGCAAGTGGGAAAGCTGGGATTTGAATCAAAGTCTTCTGTGTCTAGATTCTGTGATCTTTCCACAGCACCACAGTCTCTTAATACAGATTCACAGAATTGTAAGATTGAAAGGGACATCAGAAGCCACTTACGGCAATCCAGTATCTCAAGAATTTCCTTTATAAGAGGTTCAAAAGGGGAAGAGCATGCCATGAGAAGTAGAAGGTTCCCTCTCTTTGGAAGTTATGAAGCAAAGGCTGGAGGACCACTTGTAAGGTAGGTTATAGAAGAGATTCCTTCCATGTGTGGGTTGACCTTGATGGCTGATGAGGTCTCTTCCAATTCTCCAGTTCAGGTTCTGGTTATCCAGGCTTTGCTTCAAGACCACTAGCGAACTCTACTCTTTTTATTTTTATTAGTTTTATTTTATTTTTTAAAAAAATCTTTACCTTCTGTTTTTGAATTGATACTAAGTATTGGTTCTAAGGCAGGAGAGCAGTAAGGGCTGGGCAATTGGGGTTAAGTGACTTGTCCAGGGTCACATAGCTAGGAAGTGTCTGAGGCCAATTTGAACCAGGACCTCCTGTGTCTAGGTCTGACACTCTATCCACTGAGCTGCTTAGCTACCCTTGTGCTTACTACTTTTAGAGATGGCATGTTTTTCTTTTTGTTGTTGGTCAGGCGCTCAGTCATGTCTGACTCTTCGTGACCCCATAGCATCCCAGACTCTTCTATCCTCTACCTTCTTTCTAAGGCTGTCCAAGTTCATGCTTGTGGCTTCCATGACATTATCCATCTTAACTTCTGCTGTCCCCTTCTCCTTTTGCCTTCAATCTTTCTCAACATCAAGGTCTTTTTCAATGAGTCTTGTCTTTTCATTATGTGGTCAAAATATTTAAGTTTAAACTTCAGTATGTGACTTTCCCATGAATAGTCTGGATTAATTTCTTTAAGTATTTACTAATTTAATCTCCCTAGGTAAGTCTAATTTTTTGGAAATTTTGTTTCATTATTTGTATATGTATCCCCAGTGCCAGGAATATAGTAGGTGCTTAATAAATTCTGTTTTATTGATTGATTATACCCAAATGGATCTGCAACTTTTTTCCTTTTTCCCATTTCCCACCAATTACTCCAAGTTCTACTCATTCAGGCCAAACAGAGGAAATCTAATCCTTCTTGTGCGTGACAGCTCATCAAATACCTGCAGAAAGCTAGCTTGTTTTTCTGAACCTTTTCACCTTTAGGCAAAACATCTCCAGCTCCTACAGCTGTTCCACATTCGCATGGCCTTTAACATGGCCTTCATTCGCAGGAAGCCCCTTTCAACCTTACAATTCTATGAATCTATATTAAGGTTTGGTAACAGCGTGGTAACAGCATCTCGACCTCATAGAGATGCTGAGAGGATCAAGTGAGATTATGCACTTAAAAGACCTTGTGAACCTCAGACAAAATTTGTAGTAACTCTAAGATTGCATCAACTCTTCTTGACCTGCCTTATCATACAACTGACTTATTTGGAGTCCACTCAAAAACCCCAGATCTTATTTTTTATGACCTGCAAATGAACTGACAGTGTGATAAGGGAGGCCAAAAAGAAGTTGATGCAACCCCAAGAGTTAATATGAGGTCTATACTGCGTGTATATAGTGGTCCCCCCATCTTGTGTTCGTGAGGTTGATTTCTTGAACACAAATATAAGGCTTTATGTTTGTTCCCATTAAATTTCATCTGATTCAATTCAGCCCACAGCTGTAATGAGTCAAGCTCTTTTTGATTCCTGACTTTGTCATCCTGTATATTAGTTGATTCTCCCATGTATCATCCACACATTGGTAAGTATGGCATCGTGCTTTTATTTGAGCATGGATAAAAATGGGAAACATCATGGGGCCAAGCACAGATTTCTGGGGCGTTCTCCTGGAGGCTTCCTTTCAAGTTAACAGAGCAATATTAGTGACTGCTACTTTTTGGTGTGACCATTTGACCAGCTCTAAAAAAGCTTTGTTGTTGTTGTTGAGTCATTTCAATCATGTCCAACTCTTCATGACTCCATTTGGGGTATTTCTTGGCAAAGAAAGATACTAGAAAGGGTCTGCCATTTTCTTTTCTAGCTTATATTAGATAAGGAAACTGAGGCAAACAGGGTTAAGTGACTTGCCCAGGGTCACGCAGATAGTAAATGTTTGAGGCCAGATTTGAACTCGGGCAGATAAGTCTTCTTGATTACAAGCTCAGTGCTCTATCCACTGTGCCCACAAACTGCCCCAAACAACAACAAAAATTCAACCACCTCTAAGTCCATCTAATTATTCTGGTCTAGCCTACATCTCTCCCTCTTGTTCATAAGAATAGCATAAGAAGTTTAAAATCTCAGAAAATTCTCTCTGCAGCATCTTCCCGAATGCCCTAAGTACTGTCTGTGGGGGATTGGGGCAGAAATCTGGCAGGCATAGAACAAGGGTCTCCCAGAGCATGCTTACCCTACTGGGACCAGGTGGTGTGTGAGAATTTCTCATTTCCCTTGTATGGTGGATGCCCTGTGGTGGCTGAGTGTCCTGGGGATTGAAGAGGAGGAGGTCTGACACTCTATCCTATAATACCTACCACTTTCCTCTTGTTCACTGGGAAACTCCCATTGGATTTCACGATAATAGTGCAGAGCTTCATATCATCAGGGTGAGTGCATTTGTCCTGTGGGGAGAAAGCCAGGAGAGGTCACAGGGACAGTGGAGTGGGACAGCTGGGTGAGGAAAAAATAATAATAGCTGGCGTTTACAGAAAAGCAGCTTAAGTAACACAGTGGATAGAGTGCCAACCTGGAGTCAGGAAAACTTGAATTCAAATATGACCTCAAACATTCCTAGCTGTGTGACCCTGGGCAAATCACTTAACCCTGTTTGCCTCAGTTTCCTTATCTGTAATATGAGCTGGAAAAGAAAATGGCAAACCCTTCTAGTATCTTTGCCAAGAAATACCCCAAATGGAGTCATGAAGAGTTGGACATGATTGAAATGACTAAACAACAATAAAAAAGTATTTACATTCTGCCTAAAGGTTTTCAAAAAGTTTTATATTATTTGACTTTATAGAAATTCTATCAGGTAGGAGCCATTACTAGCCCTTTTTGATTGATGAGGAAACAGCCCAAGGGAGGTTTAGTCATTTGCCCATCATCACACAGGTAGTAAGAGACTTCCTGTCACCAAGGCGAGCGCTCTGTCCACTTTACCACCTTGCTGTTATTTTCAAAAGGGCAGGGAAGCCTGATGGACAGTGAATCCAAGAGAGGGTAGTCAGAGAAAGTAGAAGGAAAGAAGCTGAGAGATAGGGTAATTAAGAATGATGAGACAGGAAAATAAGAGGGGAGGAGAAAAGAGGTCAGAAAAAAAGCTCAAAAGGAAGGAAGAAGCAAAGGGCTTAGAATAGCACTCAATGTATTAATTAGGTGACACTTAAACTTTTGTTGAATTAAATTTTTAAAAATATATAAATGCCTGTATAAATGCACATATACATATATGTACATATACACATACATACATATGAAGGAAGGGGCTAGAAGGGAGAAGGAGAAAAGTTGCCAGAGAGGTCGGCCTTCCAAGGTAGGAAGTTGAAGAAGGTGTGTGTGTGTGTGTGTGTGTGTGTGTGTGTGTGTGTGTGTGTGTGTGTGTGTGTGTGTGTTAGGGGATTGGGGTAGATCAGAGAAACCAGAGATAGGGATGGAAGAGAAGGGTTTAGAAGAAGTAAAAATCACAGGAAAGGGAGGTTGAGGCAGAAACAGGTAAGAAGCAAGGAGATTGAATGGGAGAAAGATGATAGGGATAGGCGGGACAGAAAACCAAATTAGGGGGAAAGAGCAAAGAGATTAGACGAAGTAATGGGGAGAAGGAGTATCTTCAAAATATGCAAGGGACCTAAGGTGAAGAATAGGAGGGCCACTTTAAGATCAAAACAATAATATAAAAACTTTCCAGGGATAAAGGCAGGTGGATTAAAAGTCCCTACAAACTCACCTCTAAAATTATAGGTTCATAAAGTGAGAGCTAGGTGGGACTTTAGTCATGAAGTTTCTAACCCTTCATTTACAGATGGAGAAACTGAGGCCCAGAGAAGTTAATTGGTTCTCATACCAGTTCCGAACAAGACCATAACCACACTGAGGTATTAATCCTCAGCTATAAGTCCAGCACTCCCTTTAGACATTTCTGTATGTGTCCCATAACTATTCCTACTCTCTTAATACTACCAGATTCCAATCCATTGTCCCTATCACTGGATTCACTCCTAGGCAAACTCTTTCAGAACCCTTCAGGTCAGGCTTGATCATCCTTGTCCAGAAATATGGTTTGGACATCTGAGTGACTAAGACTATTTAAAGCCGTGGTTCCCAAACTTTTTTGGTCTACCGCCCCCTTTCCAGAAAAAAATATTACTTAGCGCCCCCTCTCACATACTATCACCACCCCCTTACAGTTATTCACCACCCCTAAATGCACCTGTGGCCATCATTGCCTCTTTGGATCCCTGCAGCACCCACCAGGGGGCGGTGGCACCCACTTTGGGAATCACCGATTTAAAGCATTCTACATGGCCCTGAATAGAAAAGGAGCCCAGGGCTGGAAGGAGGGATAACTTAGCTGAGTGAACTGGCACGAAGGCCTGGTAGAATGGGATAGAATTAGGAAATGCAGATGGAGAAAAGACCTTGAGTGGGGCCTGTGCATCAGATTCCACCCCCCGGCTGCTGCGCTTGGTGTTGACACGCTTCCGGCGCTTTCGAAGGACGATGTAAATCTGAACATAGACGAGCAGGGTGACGATGAAGGGTACGTAGAAGGAGACGATGGAGGAGTAGACAACAAAGGCAGGATTGGCAATGATGCACTCATTCTGATCTAGGGGAAATGAAAACAGAGAGGATTGTCAGTGGGGCCCAAACTCCTTAGCTGGGCATTGAAGGCCTCTCCACAGCCCAGCCCCATTCAACCTTTTTTCCCCGCTCTCCCCTCTGGGTTGGCCTTCTCACAGTTTCCCAACAGTCTATGGTCATTCGATCATTTGGAATTATTTCTTTGTTCCATCTTCCTAGCCAAATTTCTCCCATCCTCAAGTCCCACCTCCCCCATGAAACCTTTTCTAATAATCTCAGCCCCTGTTTATTCCTTTATTCTCTGAACTCCTTATAACTCATAGGTGGTACCCAACGTCAGCTCACTGCAAACAGGAATTGCTTGTGTAATAATAAATGCCTGCTGACTGATGGATTGATTGAATGATTAAGTACTTCACCACTTACTTAATACTTAGTCCTGTCCTTCCTTGCTCACTACTTGTCTCCTGTGAGTGAGAATCAAAGATATGGGAGGAACCTCAGAGGCCATTCAGTTCAACCCCACTTGGAGACCTGAAGATGAATACTCTCCTCGCCTCTGCTTGAAGTCTTTTACAGAGGGGGAATCTACTGCCTCTCAAAAAAGACAATTCTTCCTTTTGATAATTATAAAGGTTCAAAAATTGTTCCTTGAATGGAGTTGAAATCTTCCTCTTGCTACAGCTTTCCTCCATTTCTCTTTTATTCTGCTCTCTGAGACCAAGCAGACAGAACAAATCTAATCTTTGTTTGACCGAAGAGCCCTTCAGGTAGTTGGGGACAACTATCATATCCTGCCCTAAATCTTTCTCCAAAGCAAATATCCCAAGTTCCTTCAACCAGTTCCCTTATGGCACAATCTCTGGTCCCTTCAGACGTCTGGTTACTATCCTTAAATAACCTCGTATCCATAATTAAACCTCTCCAGGGCATGGAACATAGCTTACATTTCCATTGTGTTTCCCTCAACCACTGGCATAGGCTCAAGGCCCTCAAAAAGTCTCCATTATTACTTAGTTGAGTGCCTCCTAGATCCACCTGATTCCTTCTAGACCAAAGCCACAACCCCATCAAAAAAGGTCCTAAGGTAACAGCTCACCCCATGGCGTGTTCGGCACACCACGTGTGTAGGTGTATTAGGGACTAAGGGGCAGGGAGGGAGTCTGGGCCTGGGATTTTATTGGCATGAGGAAGTCCAGGGTTAGAAACTCCCTCCACAGAGGCAGACTAATAACTCTTTGATAACTGAGGATCTTAGTCATTTGGGGATCCAGAGTTAAGTGACTGCCTATGGTCAATATAGCCAGGATATTAGAATTATATTTTCATATGCTGTATTATTTTTATCCAGGGCCTTGAATTATAAGGGCTCAAAATCAGTTCCTATATATTAAGGAGAATTTGTATTCTCTTTGTCCTGAGGAATATGGTCCTTTCACAGACTCCAGCTAAAAGGAAATATTACCTGCAATGACACTTTTCCAGTGTATGTGCAAAACTTCTCCTGTTAGTTTGGGAAAGGGCTGAGGATCTGATGGAACATCTCCTAATTACCTGACTGACAACTAGAGATATCTTGAGACATTCAAGGGAGAAGCTAAACAATGACCTCTCCAAAATGCAAATAGATCCTGAGCTATCTGTTTGTCTTTGTTTCTGTTTCTGTTTGTTTCTGTTTGTCTCATGATGGACGAGAGTCATTTGACCATTATTAGGATGTCTTGACTGGTCAAATAATAAAGTATTTTAAATGAAGAAATACTGTCTGTCTATAAATTCAGTTGCTACACAAATAGCACCCTGAAAGCATGGGCATCCCCCTGCTCAGTATCTGAAAGACATCTTCATCCAAACTCATATAAGTGGGCCTACTAGGTGCACCAGGAAGACATGGCTGGCTTTACCTGTGTTGTTGAGCCCAAAGAGCAGAGGGCAGGAGATGGCGAAGGACAGAACCCAGACAACGGTGATCATGACGGTGACACGGCGCTTGGAGCTGTAGCGGGTGTTGTAGAGCATTGGCATAGCTACGGCTGTGTACCTAAAGTAGGGGTGAGAGAGTTATCAAAAGTGTCACTTTCTAATACCACCTAGCTTCTTCTTATTTATTTATTTATTTATTTACTAAAAAAAAAGCCTTCCTTTCCAACTTAGAATCAATATTGTGGCCTCAGATACTTTCTGGTTGTGTGATCCTGGGCAAGTCACTTAACCCCCATTGCCTAGCCTTTACTACTCTTCTGCCTTGGAACTAATACATAGTATTCATTCCAAGACAGAATGTAAGGGTTTCAAAAAAAAAAAAAAAGAATCAATTTTGTACATTGGTTCCAAGGGTTGAACAATGGAGATTAAGTGACTTGCCTAGGATCACACAGTTAGAAAGTATCTCAGACTAGATTTGAACCTAGGACCTCCTGTTTCTAGGCCTGTCTCTCCATCCACTGAGCCACCCAGCTGCCCCCTCTATCTTGCTTCTTGGATTACTCACTCACCCAGCCTTCAGGGCCCAATTCATGTCTTTCTTTTTCCACAAGATGGCTCCAGCCTGTGGTCTATGATCTTATGATCCATGGCAGACTCTCTCTTCTCCCAATAGAATGTAAGCTTTTTGAGAATAGAATTGTTTCATTTATTTTTTTTTGTCCTTACCCTTCAGCATAATGCCTATCATATTGCAGGCACTCAATAAATGTCTGCTTAGATGAAATGAATTATTTGTTTGAATCTTATGGAGAGTCCGGCACAGTGTTTAATTCAGTTGACATTTATTATATGATTACTATGTGATTGGGAAATAAAAAGAAAGATAAAGGAAAATGTAGCATCTGCCCTCAAGGAGCTCACATTTTAATGGGGAGTTGGCAAACAAATGAGTGTCCTGCTTCCTCTGTTAATTATTTCCCATTTGTCTTATATATAGTTTGCTTTGTATATATTTGTTTGCATGTTATTTTGCCCATTAGATTGTAAGTTCCTTGAGGGCAGGGACAGTCTTTTGCCTCTTTTTCTATCATCAGAGCTTAGCACAGTGCCTGGCACAAAGTAAGTACCTAATAAATGTTTCTTGATTGATTGATGGAAGTATATATATATATATATATATATATATATATATATATTCAATAGAGTATGAATGGAAGATAATCTCAGTGAGATGGTACTACCAGAAAAAGGTTTCTTATAAGAACTAGAATTTGAATTTGGTTTTGAAAGCAATGGAAGCCAGGAGGCAGAGGTGAGGAATATTCCAGCCATAGAAGAGAGCCAAGAACAAGTCTCCAAGTGAGGAGATAATAGAATATGAGAGATGAATAGTAAGACGTCCATTGTAGATGACTCAACAACATCTCAGAGTTCATAGTAGGCAATAAGATCTAAGAGGTCTGGAAAGGTAGAAAGGGGCCAGATTTTGAAGAGCTTAAATTTTTTAACACTTACCTTTCATCTTAGAATCAATACATACAAAACATAGAGCATGGTGCAGCTAGGTAGCTCAGTAGATTGAACAACAGGAAGTTCTGGATACCAAACTGGCCTCAGAAACTTCCTAGTTGTGTGACACTGGACAAGTCATTTAACCCCCATTGTCTAGCCTTTATGTCTTTTCTTCCTTGGAATCAATACCCAGTGTCAATTCTAAGACAGAAGGTAAGGAAAAGAAAGGAAGGAAGGAAGGAAGGAAGGAAGGAAGGAAGGAAGGAAGGAAGGAAGGAAGGAAGGAAGGAAGGAAGGAAGGAAGGAAG
>NC_058132.1:195957467-195996823 GCF_016433145.1 Gracilinanus agilis
TGTATAAGAGACAGAAGGAAGGAAGGAAGGAAGGAAGGAAGGAAGGAAGGAAGGAAGGAAGGAAGGAAGGAAGGAAGAGAAAACAGAGAGCAGCATGCAGGGGAATGACTCATCTGAACCTTTGCCCCTGCCAGCTGAGCTGGACTCTCACCTGTCGATGCTGATGGCACAAAGGTTGAGGATGCTTGCAGTGCACATCATTACATCCAGAGTAACAAAGATATCACAGTGAATCCGACTGAACTTCCACTCTCCCACCACCTGGAAAGAGAAAAAAGTCCTGCTTTATTCTGTCTATGACCTTCACGAAACAGAGCTCCCAGAAATAAGCATAATAAAGTTACGTGATAACTAGGGCAGACTATATCAGAGCCATCACCTCTCTTGTTCTAGATTTCTTCAACCTATTAAAGTAGTCTAAAATTACATTAAAGTTTTTGGTTGACATATATTGAATTTACTATCCAGTCAGACCCCTAGATCTTTTCCCACCGTACTAACCTTTTTTCTTTTTTGGAACTGGGCTCTATTATCCAGTGTTATCTGTCCCTCCCAACTTCATGGCATCTGCACATCTGATGGGCATGCCATCAATAAATGAACATTTATTAAGTAGTTCCTGACATGCTGTCAGGCACTGGAGATTCAAAGACATATGTAAAAAGGGGGCCTTGGTCCCTCCTCTTAAAGAGGTACACATCACTGATATCTGTATCAAAGGTCATTTTTTAAAAAAGAACCCTTACTTTTTGTCTTAGAATCAATCAACACTAAATCAGTTTTAAGGCAGAGAAACAATAAGGACCAGGCAACTCGGGTTGAGTGATTTTCCCAGGGTAATATAGCTAGTAAGTGTCTGAGACCAGATTTGAACTTGAGACCTCCCCACTCCCCCCACCGCCTCAGATCACTGATCACAGATCACCTAGCTGCCCCTATCCAAGGTCCTTAATGAAACTGTTAAACAACATAAGGCCAAGCACAGATCTGTGGAAAGTTTCAATGGAAATTTCCTTTCATATAAATTATTCTTTGAGGGTGACCATGAAACCAATTCTGAATCTAACTTTAATCCAATCTAGCCCTTATCTCACCATGTTTTCCACAAACTCAATATGAAAGACTGTCAAATTCCTTGCCAAAATCATGTTATGCTGTTCTATCTCATTCTACTGGTCTCTCAGGCTTCTAAGCTATTTTGTCTGGCAATCAGTGACCATAAGTTTACATCAAGGATGGAAATAAATGGCATCTTTCATGTAACTCTATAAATATCTAGTGACTAATTGATTTTTTAGGAGATAGACACATTTTCCTTAGCAACAGGCTCCAGGATCTCCCCAAACCATAGCCTTTTCCACCAAGTTATCATTACTGGGATGAGGCTACAGACCCACTAACTTAGTGGGACTAGTAGGGTCACCAAGCTCCTATCACCAGTGCCCCAAGACCAGAACTCTCTCCACCACACTTTCTCCCAATGATTAGTTCCTTCCAAAACTACATTTTGAGGAAGAGCCCAGATCAATCATACTTCACTGTCCAGACTTGGCCACCATGTTTCAGCTGCCTTCTCCTTCTACCCTTCTGGCCTTCTCCCATATGTGAATCTTTTTCATTGGTGAGTTCCAAAATGGAGGTTCTCTCCATTTTGAGAATGAACCCCAGAGCAGTCGTTCTTCATTTTCCAGACTTTAAGATCATGTCCACACGCAGGTATCTTCTTTCCCTACCCTGCTCCTGTACTCTATACTTTTCAGTTCCCTTTGGGATTATCTTCCTCCATTAGAATATAAACTCCTTGAGGTAAAGGACTCTTTTTAAAAAACTTGCATTATATAAGTAAAGCTTAAGAAATGCTTGTTGATTTAACATCAGAACAGAGGTTCAAAGAAATTAAGTGATTCATCCCATGTTACACATCCAGTAACTGATAGAGCCAAATCTAATTCATTTTTCTTTCCACAGTGCCAAAGATGGTGTCAAGACCTTGCCTTGGTCATATTTTAATATCCTGGAATCCTCGTTGTTAGGAAATCCTTCCTTTGTCTAGTCAATAAGCATTTATTAAACCCTTACTATATTCCAGGAACTGTGCTAAGCTAAAATACAAATAAGAGTTTAAAAAAAAAACCTTGAACCCTGTCCTCAAGGAGCTTATGTTCTATTGGAGGAAGATAATAAGTAATAAAAATAGAAAGGAGAAGAGAAGAAGAGTAATGATACTGTGCAGGGGCATAGTGAAGAAAGTTCAAAGAATCAGCAATGGATCTCAGAGAGGATTGAAGATGTAAATGAGGCTGGCCTGAGCAGGTTCCTTAAAGAGAAGTTCTAGGAGGAATTGACCATCAAAGGAAAGGTCTGCAAGGGTAGAGTGATCTCTCAGGGAGAAAAGGCTTCTGGGTCATGGTGGAGAAAGTCCATAGAGTCAATAACAAAAACATAGAGAAGAATGAAAAGCTTTTAGCACTGACCCCACCCTCCATGCTGTAATGAAAGCATTCTCTCTACTTGAAATGAATGTAGACCTCAGGGATTAGGTAGGAAGAAAGTTAGGGGACAACCTTCCCAAGAAGCCCAAGGCCTGGCCTGATTCTTTTTGCTTTTAACAATAGAATAAAATAATAAAACAGGCAATAAAGAAATGTTTCCCTCTCCCTCCCTGAGAAATGGAGTTGAGTAGTGCTGACTCTGACACATGTCATAATGTGGGGACTAATTATAACTTGTCCTGTTCCAGTCACTGCTTTCTCAAGCTCTGGGGCATGAAACCAAACTCAGCATTTAAGCCCGATGGTGGGCAATGGAGCAGCCATCACCAGATGCTGAGGAGAGAAGCCTCTTCTTGGAAGATAGGAAACCTCCCCCCAAGGCATTATTTTTTGGGTTCTGAAATAGAAAGATGACTTGAAGATTCTTCTCCTGGGCTTCCTGATCTTCACTGGGAGCTGTTTGGGAGAGAAATGTGCTAACAAGATAGGGAGAAGCTCTTTAATGATATCTGAATGACAGGTAGATAGGCCATCATAAGGACGGTGGGAAGAGGGGAGGGAGAAGGAGGGGAAAAGCATCAGAACAAGAGCATTTTTTTTTACCTGCAAGGGACACTTTGCACAGCCCTCATTAGCTGGCATCTGCTTCCCAATCCTAGAAGCTTTCTCTAGGGAAAGCGATTTGAGCATTATGCCAACAGTGAAGGGGCACCTTATATTTATCTGTGTGAAGAGGACCAAATTACTAGAGGCAGCTAGTGAGTAAGAATGCTGCACTTAGAATCAAGAAAACGAGTTCCAATACTGTCTCAGACATTCACTAGCTGTGTGATCCTGGACAAATCACTTAACTTCTGCCTGCTTGTTTTCTCATCTGTAAAAATTAGGAAAATAATAGTACCTACCTCACAAAGTTGTTTTGAGAATCAAATGAGATAATATTTATAAAACTCTCAACACAGTGTTGCTTATTCTCTTTTCTCCCCTTCCTATCCTACCTAGGCTTCAAGGAAGGAAAGAAAGAACAGGTGAAGACATTAAGATTTTCTCCATGTGATCCCATTCCATATCCCAGCCAGCCAGCCAGGCCAACCATCTTGCCATTCACTCTACTGCTGTCCTACCTAGAATAGCATTTCTGGACCTGACAGCCAGCAAAATGCCACCAGTTCTATAGAAGAGTTAAGTCACTTCACTTTGGAACACCTGCCCTGGGGTCTAGCTGTCTTGATTGGTAAAGGAATAAATCCCCATTCAGCTAGACCATTTTATGTAGTGACCCCCAGATCTCCAGGTTTGGACTATGCTTCTTCATGTACCTACAAGCCATCCACTCCATCCATATTGTCATCCGCTTGTTTATGTCCTTCCTTTTGCCACCTCTTGCTTGGGTCTCAGAATATCAAAACAATGCTACCATATTATCATTTTTCCTGAAAATGATTGTTAATTTATTGCTTTATGGAACAACTCCCTGTGGTTTTCCCAATACCTCTTTCCCTTGCTATTTCAACTTATATATGCTTTATCTCCTATTTATTAGAATATAATCTCCTTGAGGGGGATGACTATCTAACTTTTGTATATACATATACAAACATTTATTTCCAGAGATTTCCACAGTATCTGCCACATAGTAATTAATCAGCAAACATTTATTAAGCATATACTAAGTATCAGACAGATGCTAGACATTAGGGACATAATTATAAGAATGAAGTGATCTTTGCCCTCATAGAACTCAGGTACTTTCAGTTAGACAACAAGTACTGATTTCTCTTTTTCTCAACCTCTCAGGCTGAACTGCCTAGGGATTCAGTGAAATGGAAATAAGGATAGAATACAATGAAAAGGCATGGAAATAAGAGATGAAGTTCTATGTGTGAATAACAGAGAAAAATCCATTTTGGCTGGACCATAGAATATGGGAAAGGTAAGTGATATAATGAAGCGGGCAAGATAGGATGCCCAAAGTCAAATAAAGGATTTTCTATTTTGTCCTGGAAGAAATAGGGAGCCATTGAAGTTTATCAAGCAGGGGAATGACAAAATCAGGTCTATACTTATTACTTTGTCACCTGAAAAGAGGATGAATTAAAGAGGAGAAAGATTTGAAAGATTTTAGGAGGTCAAAATGAACTAAAGTGATGACTTTGTAAGTAGATTGAAAAGGATGGATAGGAGAGATGAATTGGGGTTAGAATGATTAGATTTGGCAACTTATTAGATATATTGGGTGATGAAAAGCATGGAGCTGAGGATGACTTCTTGGTTATGAACTCAGATTACTAGAAGAATGGTGTAAGGCAAGAAATGAAATGGGGAAGTTTGATAAAGGGGAGGGTATAAGGTTTTAGGGTAAAGATGATTTTTATTTTGGACATGGAGTTTGAGATGTCCATTAGGAATCCAGTTTAAAATGTCCAGTAGGTAGTTGGTGAGGTAGGATTGGAACGAGAGAGAGAGAGAGAGAGAGAGAGAGAGAGAGAGAGAGAGAGAGATCTAGTCAGTTAGCTACAACTAGGTGTCATCTGCCTAGAGGTGTCAGTTAAACCCAAGGCTAATGAGGTAGTCTAAAGAGTTAGAGAGAATAAAAATAATAATAGCTAGCATTTATATAGCATTTTGTGGTTCACAAAGGGCTTTATATAGGTTATATGTGGGAGGAAGGTGCTATTATTATTATTATCCCCATTTCACAGAAAAAGAAAACGAGGCTGAGAGATGTTCAGTAAATTGTCTAGGGTTACATTGTAAGTAAATTCTGATACAGAATTTGAACCCAGGGCTTCCTGATCCCTGATCCAATACTGTTTCAAGTATAACACTGATACCCAGTACTGAAGTAGACTTATAGAATTGTATGACTGGAAAAGATCTTAGCAATCATTCCTAATTTTACAGATGAGAAAATTGAGGCCCAGAGAGGTAATAAAATTTGCTCAAGTTCACATGGACAGTTACTGAAAGAGCTAGGTCTAGAACTCAGTCCAATGCTCCAGTTCAGTGCTTTCCATGATACCATACTGATGTAGGTTGTTGATGCTCTTGCTTTATTCAAGCCTGATTTCTTACAGGTCTGAGTTTGCAAGCTGAGGGCCTTAGAGGGATTGAAGTATCTGGAAGCTTAGATTTTAAACAGCTTGTCTAGATGACTTCTAAGGTTCAGGACAGCCATAAGTCTTGAATTCAATGTTCTTCTAGGGAGCAGCTTGTTATTAGGGTAGTAAGCCAAGACTTTGTCTTAGGCACTGACATTAGTGCTTACGTACTTCCTGCAGGGGATGCAATCCCTTTCCACTATAATCAACAGACCACCATCTCTACCCCTCATGCCTCAGAAGCCTCAACTTGCTGATAATCTTGAAGGTGAGGGAAAAGTGGGTCCAGGGAAAGTGTGAGGTTTGTGGGCTGACCAAACTGGGAAATGTCAGGGAGGGAGCAGGTCTATTTCCTGGACTGTTCCCATGGTCAGATTGTCTGTTGTATCTGGGTTTCTCCCTCCCCTTCTTGCCCCCTGCCCATTCCATACCCTAACTCCCTTACAGATGCTCCAGTGCCCAAGTTGGCATTTGAACCTGAGCTTTCCTCACTGCAAGTCCAACATTCTATCCAACTAGATTACTCTGACTCTTTCCCCGTAGGCATCAATATTTATAGTTATGTCTTTGAAAGGGAGCCATGCTAGAGACTTTTCTCCTAGGGGTAGGCCTGATCTGTAAAGCCTATGCCAAGGTTCCTCCCTATAGACCCTAAGTGGGAGCATGAAAATGTTAGCAATTTCTGGGACCTTCTAAGGCTGGGCCATGGCTTGACTAGGGGGCAGGGCAAAGCCAAAGGAACTCGAAGGAGCCCCTGGGATCTCTGGTCATTTGATTTCTGAGTTTCAGACAGTGAACCAGACACCTGTGCCCCAGAGGACTCTGGCTGGATAAATAAGTCTGGTTGAACTACAGGGGCAATTCACAATGTCTATAGTTGCTTTCCTGACTTCATGCCCCATATCACAGCACATATTCTCTTCTGGATCAGGAGTCTACAAAATGGTGGCCAGGAATCCCTGAGATGCATGATCAACTAATTGTGGGTTGGAATCAAGGTGATGGTAGATCAAGGAGCAATTTCTAATACAATTGCGCCCTCCCTTCACCCACTACAGGACTCATTACTCCCTTGTTCCCTGTTCTGAGCCCGATACCCTGCCCCCAGTATACACTAAGAAAAAATGTTTTGACTAATGAGGACAGCTAAGTAGCACAGTGGATAGACTGCTGGCCCTAAAGTCAGGAAGACTCACCTTTCTGAGTTCAAATATGGCCCTGGATATTTACTGTGTCACCAAAGGCAAATCACTTAACCCTGTTAGCCTCAGTTTCCTCATCCATAAAATATGCTGAAGAAGAAAATGGCAAATCACTCTAATATCTTTGCCAAGAAAATCCCAAATGGAGTCATGAAGAGTTGAACATAACTGAAAATGACTAAAACACAAAAAATGAGGGTATGATCAAAAGAATCCAAAGACCACTAGTCTAGAATTTCATATGTGTCTTCTGACTTATAGAATCATAAGTTTAGAGATTAATTAGAATGTATCCACTTTTGCCAGTTGAGGAAACTGAGGCCGAGGAGTTTGTGACTCATGGTCAAATAAGGTAATAAGTGATAGAGAAGGTTTTTTAAGCCCTTACCTTTTGTCTTAATATCAACTTTAAGACAGAAGGGCAAGGGCTAGGCAATTGGGGTTAAGTGACTTGACCAGAGTCACACAGCTAGGAAATATCTGAAGCTAGAATTGAACCAGATCCTCCTGACTCCAGGCCTGGTATTCTATCTATTGTGCCAAGGTTTTAACCCCGGGTTCTTTGACTCCAAATCAAGCTTAGACAGAATGATCTCTAGTATGCCAATCTTCTCATACACTTCTCATTGCTTCTTTCCCACAGTGAAGGGAGTAAGTCAGTTTATTTGGGATTCTATAGCTGTGTCTGAGGTGGTGGTTTGGGGAGTGGGGAATAATTTATGCTAATAGGATGTTTCTTACACCAGGTACAAAATTTTCACCTTTTTGCTAAAAACAGCTGCTTTTTCTAACCTCTGCTGGGCAGCCCTCTAACCTTAGGACAAGCTGGTCTCTGATTTTTTACATCTACTGCCCTAATATTCAATGTAAGTGATAGATACTAAATATGTGCCATTTCCCAAAGAACCAGAGAGAAGGGACTCCCCTTCCTTGTGGACAACAATTCTTTTCAATAGGGGTTATGTTACAGACATTGGCTTTGATTGGAGAAGATGGATTTAGGTCAATTCTAAGCAAGGACTTCTCAGTACTGATCAGTTATAGGACAATGAAACAGGTGACTAAGGGAGATTGTGACATCTTTTTCTTTGGTCATCTGTAAGAAATAAGCTCTTCCTCTATCTCTCTGGGATGGGTTTGGTATGATCTGGCTAGTAGGTTCAAATCCGGCCTCAGACACTTCTCAGCTGTGTGACCCTGGGCAAGTCACTTGACCCCCATTACCCACCCTTACCACTCTTCCACCTAGGAGACAACACATAGAAGGTAAGGGTTTAATTTTTTTTTAAAGCATCTTAGATTTGGAGTCAAAAAACCTTCTAGTTTAGCTGTAATGGCAACTGTGTGACCAGAAGCAAGTCCATCAGCCTCTCAGTTTCCTCATCTGCAAGATGGAAATGGTAATTTATTACAACCTACTTTGAAGTGCTGCCAAGGAAAAGCTTTGTAAATATTTTAATGGTGAGCAGAATGATGAATAGGTTGGGACATTTAAACTCCCTCAGTCTTAAAGTTCTACAATACAGGTTGTTACCACAGACAGTGAAGCCTAGTGAGTGGAGTTATAAGAACGATGATGATGATGATGATGATGATGATGATGATGATGATGAAAACAATAGCTAAACACTTATGTAGCACTTTATGGTTTGCAAAGGACTTTATGTATATTATCTCATTTGATTCTCACAACAATCTTGTAAGGCAGGTGCTATTATCATCTCCATTTTACATATGGGGCAATTGAGGTTGAGAGAAGTTCAGTGATTTGCTCAGGGTAATACCGTAGTAAGTGCCTGAGGTGGGATTTGACCTCAGATTTTATTGACTCCCACTTCATCCCTCTATCTACTATATTACCAAACTGGAACCAAGCCAAAGGTCTGGATAGAACCCAGCTGAGGAATGCTAGTAGGGACCAGCATTCCTGGCACCTATGTAGCCTATGTGTTCACCAAATCCTTGGAGGTTTTACTCTGCTAGCTCTATGACTGAGGCCATCAGAATAATCACAATATCTTCCCTTAATAGCATCGGGGCAGCAAAACTTTAGATATAACTACCCTGGCTGGGGTTGAGGTTGTCTCACTTGCCTTTCTGCCTTAAAAGCCAGAGCAAGAAGGAGAGTTGGCTGTTCTCTGGTGTATGAGAACTTTACTCTCTTCCAGTAGGGTCTGGCTGAGAGTGAGGTCCCTATTTCAGTGATCTGGATTCTGGCCCCTAGAAACTTTCTAGAACACTGACCCCTTACAGTTGGCCTGTTTGCCTCAGGGCTGGGCCAGTCACCAGAAGGTATCCTCTCCCTCAGCCACCCTCTGAGCCATTGTGCTCCCAGAGTTGCTAAGAGGCTCAGGCAGCAGCTGGATCTATTAATGTGTGCATGGGTGAATCCATCTGACCCACTCCTCACTGTCTAGCCTCTCCACACTGAGTCTGTGAATCCCAGAGAAGAAGCCTCATGAGCAGAAAGTAGAGATTGGCTACCCATCTCTCTCTTCTGTAGCTCCTTCATGACCCACTACTCCCACCCCACCCCCTAGGATGATGGGGCTACCCTGTCCTACATTAGCCAATTGCTGCAGCTGCTCTCTTGCAGCACTGGTCTCTGCTTTGTCTCTGGGGATCTAGGGCTCTGCCTTCTGGCAGAGCTGTGTGTAATGAAATTGGCCCTGATCAGGTCGGGGGAAAAGCAATAAAGTTTAGGGGCTGGAACCTAAGTACATTGAAACGAGTTCTGGGCCTAAAGTCAGGACTTGAATTAATGACCTCTCTGGCTTTCTTTAAGTTCCAACTAAAATCCTGCCATCTATGGCAAGCCTTCCCCAATCTTGTTTTCTCTTTTAAACTCTTCCTTTCTGTCCTAGTAACAACCCTAAGACAGAAAGGCAAGGGCTAGGCAGTTCGGGTAAAGTGATTTGCCCAGAGTCATATGGCTCAGAAGGGTCTGAAGCCAGAATTGAACCCAGGGCCTCCCAACTCCAGGTCTGGCACTTTAACTACTGTGCTAACTAGCTGCACCCCACTAATTCTCTTTCAATTATAACACGGCTAGTTCAGAAGGCACAAGAGGTCAGAAAGTGCAGCCAGGGAAAGTGCAGGTCTAGGAACACTCCATAGCTACTGATTCCACAATTTCCAGGGTCAGGACTTACTTTTAAACCAATTCCTTCCATTCAAATGGTACCAAGATGACAACTTGAAGCCCCAATGACTATCATCCCTTCCCACATTCCTATATTGATGCTGCTATGAGGGACTGTCTCAGGAGAGTTAACCCCCTCACTTTTTCTACTTCAAACTTGAGCACAGTTGAGGTTTCTTTGAGAGGGGAGAAAAAAAGGTTCCAATATAAACAAAGGACACAAGCAAAATCCAAGCACTCCAGTCATTAAATGATTGGTAGAAGGAGCCAAGTCTATCCACCTAACCTAAGCTAGTTCCTGCCAAATCCTTTTCAGGAGTCTGATAAGAATCCTGGAAAGAAAAGCATCCATCTCTCCTAAAGTGGTTCTCACACTTTGTGATGCTAGGGTTTCTAAATCTCCATTTTGTTACCTAGAGCTATGAAATTAGCCACATAATGAATATTCCACTAAAAAAAGGAGAAGTTGGAGAAGGGGAAATATGCCTCTCTCCATTTTACAGGGGAAGGAAAATGCAGCCTGGAAGGCTGCTGAAGCCATGTGGTGATTTGATAGTGGAAACTGTATACCTTGGATCCAATCTTGACACCAAGACTCTTTTGAAGGGATTAAGAGCATGGGAAGAGAAAAATGGAGAGGAAGGACATAGACTTACCTCCAGGTAGACGACCCAGGGCATGACTAGTGTGGCCACGAGGAGGTCGGCCACAGCAAGGCTGACAATTAGATAATTGGTGGTGGTCTGAAGGGCCTTCTCTCGAGACACAGCCATGCACACTAGCACATTACCAAAGACGATGACGAAGATGAGCAGGGTGAGCAACATGGCATAGTAGTTGTAGTGGGGCTTGTCTGCCTTTGCCTCGGAGCCATTCAAGGACTGGGACCAATTCCGGCCATCCAGGTCATCATCATACCAGGATAGATTCAAGGGATCCATGGGAGCAATGGAGCCGCTGGCCAGCTGTGTTCTGTTCCTAAAAAAGACACAGGTAGTGAGCTGGGGGTTGGAGGACAAGGTAGGAGGACAAGTGTTAGAGTTTGATATCTCAGACAGCACACAGTGTCTTATCCAAAATAAGAGAAGGGAAGAAAGCATCTACTTTCCAGGCAATGAGGGAACCCAGAAAATCATCTACCAGGTCCTGTGACTTTGACCCAATCTTCTCTGCCAGATTCTAGGAGGGAGTGGGGAGAATGATAGACTAGACTACCATTGCTCCCATAGGAAAGCTCTGATCAGGCATTTGAGGAAGGAGAGGAAAGAAAGAGTAACTGGTATGGGAAATGATATGGTCAGGGTTGCCCAAGTGTTATTGGGGGGATGCGAAGGATTAACTGAGTTCACTTCACAGTTCCCTTTATATGAATATCAGGCTTTTAACTCAACTCTGAAGAGTCAAACTACATTCATGCCTTATACCATGGTGCACAGCAGGCTATCCTTTCCATAAATATATAATTTCTGTTACCATTCATTTAGTGAACAAGAAAGTATTAATACTTACTAAATGCTCAGGGACTCTGGAGGTAGGAAGTACATGAAAATTGATAAGACATAATCCCTACTCATAAGGCAATTATAGTTCACTTGAGAAGATGACATTTACACATGAAAATATAATATATGTCACAGCTCTTCCTCCAACCCCTAAGTCTCTGGACTCAGAGCGACTAGATCTAATCATGGAGACTGACCCAAGAAGGTCATTTTCCTTTTTAAGGCTTGATGCCACCCCCAGCGCTGGAATAATATCTGAGTATATTGCTGGTGACACAGATGTAGGTTAGAGGGGTCTCTAGCTCTGCTACAATCATTAGTGGTAGCAAATGCAAATTGAGAATGGGTTGGCTTTTTCTTAACTCAGAAGTCTTCAGGAAAACTGCTCATGTCAGTCTGATCATGTCATTCCAATCAATCGATCAATCAGTAGAATTTATTAAGTATCCACTATGGGCCAGGAACAGCACTAGGCACTAGGGATACAAATATCAAGAATAAAATGATCTTTGGTTGCAAAGAGTTTACATTCTCATGTGGGAAACAAGTAAAATGTAAATATAGATAATAATTATGAACTGAATATGTTTCTGGCTGCTTCTAAGTGATAAACTCCTCTATTGGGCATCCAAAGTCCCTTATAATCTTAAACCAATCTATCTTTCTAGGCTGAATACATACAACTTCCCCTAATTTGATCTCCATTCCTTCCAAAATGGCCTATTTTTGTTCTCTGTTCACAACATACCATTTCTTGCCTTTATATCTTTGTATAGGAAAATGCCTGAAATGCTCACCATCTTTACTTCCTGTAACCCTTAACTCCCTTTAAGGCTTGGCTCAAGGACTATTTCCAACAAGATACTCTTTTTCTACTGTCTAGTTATTAGTGGCTGCCCTCCCCTCCCCAATATTGTGTATTTAGGACATATCTTATATTTCCTTATCTATGTTTGTGGCTTTTTCTTCCTCCCAGTATACTGTAAGCTCCTTAGGAGCAGAGACTGTTTTTACCTTTGTCTTTGTATCTTCATTGTTTGATATAGTACCAAGAATTTTTTTTCTGTCATTTTTCAGTACTCCCCTATTCTTTGTGATCCTAATTTGGGTTTTCTTGACAGAGATAGAAAATCTACGTGCAACAATAAGTTAGATCTAAGGTATGAATGAATGGAAAAAAAATATTAAGAGCTTAGTATGTGCCAAGCAATGTGCTCAATGCTAGGGACACAAATACTAAAGCAAAGACAGTCCGTACTCTCAAGGAACTTATATGCTAAAGAAGGAAACAGCACAAAAAGAGGAGTTGTGGTCTAGGAATATGAACTTTGTTCTGAAAGTTAAGGGAATGCTGAAAAGGATAAGAGGGGAATAAATTGACATACTCTACCTAGGAACAATGATAGAGATGATTTGATTTTGATTCATATCTCCCAAACTTGGAAGAGGAAAGAGTGACAAGAGGGAAGGAAATGATATTCACCCGATGGCAAACTGGTTATCTAGGCTTTATAGGAAGTAAATTGAAGTATAACTGGGCTTTTCCTAAAATAGTGGTCAAGGAGAGGCAGACATCTGGCCAATCAAGATATAGGGACCTTGGGTTAAACTCAAAAAGAGGAGGGGTTGCTGGGTTATGGCAGCAGAAGCAAGGTCTAAAAATGCCAGGGGTAAATAATATGTCTGTTGTCCTCTTGGCTTCGTGTGTCAGACATTGGTGCAAGTAGTCCTACTACTGGAGAGGATAGACAGAAATTCACTGTCTTCTGGGGAAGTCCAGGGCTCCATGACTGCAAGAAGGTGGAAGGAGTGTGAGGAGAAGAAATCTAAGATAAAAGAAAAAGGGATTCAAGAGGATACACTGGAAACCAAAGGAAGAACAGGATAGGAACTCCAGAAGGGTAGGACTGAAGTAGACAGGAATGTGGCACAGAAGAGTGGTTTCAGAAAAAGGGGCTATTTCACTTAGGATGCTGACAGCACTGCATCACTGGGCTCAGGAGAAGAATAAATTGGAGTTTGTTAGTCATAGGTTGAAGACATCCCATCTGACTATAGCTTTCCCTGGAAGGGGAGCTTTGAGGCTAGATAGGACATCCATTTATTCTCTCTCAAATATTAGTAGGGATAGGTGAGGTATCTGGGTCAAGAAGTACCTAGGGATATCTGACAAGGACCTGTCAACTCCCATTTGGCATTAGATTTTGTTTTGTTTTGTTTGTATCATTCCAGGCCAGAAGATTCCCTGCTTGGGAATCACTCTGGTGTCTGAAGCCTCACTCTGCATAAGGTCCTGGACCTATTATCTGAGGCTCTGGTCCTGATGCTGCTAGATCTGATACCTAACTGATAGTAGGTAGCTAGATACACAGAGGATAGATCACTGGATCTGGAGTAAGGAAGACTTGAGTATAAGTCTTCCCTCAAATATTTACTAGCAATGTGACCCTGGAAAGACATTTAACTTCTGTTTGCTTCAGTTTCCTCATTTGTAAAATGGGAATAATTATAACACCTACCTCAGGGTTATGAAGATAAAATGAGATAATAATTATAAAGTACTTAGCACAGCGCTTGGTACAGAGTAAGAGCTCTGAACATGAGAGAGATAAGGAAGGGCTACTGTCTTCTGGTGACAGAGTAGATATAGCTTCCACAGTGAAGTTAAATGGATTAAATCCTCAAGAGGGTAAGAATTATAACCCTACTGTCTTAGGATGAGTGATAGAAAAGGGACTGGGGCAAGAATTTTGTTGCTAATGGACAGCCCCAGTTACTTACAGCAGAGTAGGTACAGCCTCCAAGCCAGGCAGAGTTGTCTGGGTCAATAGATTCCAGGTTAAAGAGGTTTCGCAACTTGGTCCCTGGGTAAGACTAAGATAAGAGCCCTATCTTCCTGTTGCATATGATGGAGAGACCAGGGAGTGGCAGCCACTGGGGTGTGAGTTTGGGGATTAAATAATATGGGTAAAGAACTTTGCAAGTTTTAATGTCCTACATAAATGTGAGCTACCACCATTGCCATCTCATTCTCATATTTTTCAATGGACTTCAGAGAAAAAAGTTATTGAATAAGCTCTAAACTGCAGTTACTAAATCATCATCATCATCATCATTATTATTGAATATCACTCATCCTGTTCAATAGAGTTCAGATTTTAAAAAGTCCTGGGACAAACTGCTATTCTGCCATTATCCTTTTATATTTAATATTCTGTGGCTTGTTGCATAAGTAGATAAAATTTTCTGGTTAGGATATAAGCTCATCTTCTCCAAGTTCACTGAAAGCATTCCTTAAACAAATATGGTACTATGAAGCATGCTGGGGATGATCATATGTACCCTATCATGTTTCCACCTGACTTCAATTTCTTCTGTGATGGCTTTTTTAAAAAAGCATTTAATCCCACACAGCCTAGAGATTATGATTATTTGGAATAAAAACATATATTAAAATATCATTCCTAAATATTTATGTCTTAGTAGCTAAGTGATACAGTGGATATAGTGCTGGATCTGGAATAAGGAAGAGCTGACAGGAAGACACTAGCTACATGATCCTGGAAAAGTCATCTGCCTCAGTTTTCTCATTTGAAAAATAACTACACCTTCCTCCCAGAGTTGTTCTGAGGATAAAACAAGATAATATCTGTCAGGCACTTACTTTGCAAATATTCAGGTGATATAGAAATACTAGCTGTTATATTTAGGAAATCATGAACAGTTTGGTCAGTGATTACTAGATAATTCCACCTGACCAGATATTCAGCAACAATAGAGACAGCTAGGAGGTTTTAGTGTTCTAGACTTGGAATTAGGAAAAACTAAGTTCAAATCCTGCCTCAGAAATTTACTGGCTATGTGATCCTGGTCAAGTCATTTAATGTCCTTCAGCCTCAGTTTCTCATCTGGAAAATTAGGGTAAAGGCAGCACTTACTTTATAGCATTGTTGTGAGGATTAGATGAGAGAGCATATGTAAGTGCTTTGCAAACCTTTAAACACTATGGAAATGCTACCATTGGTATTATTGTTATGGAGGGCTATAGCATCATTCCAGGGACTTGGGAAACAAGAACAGTAGATTCCATGACATTAAGTTTCTTGGAGTGGGGCAAAGAGCTTGAAAACTCAATTCCTGAGCAGGGGTGGGAATGGGGTGCCTGCCTGTACGGGTCCTGCTACTTTGTAGAGTCATCCCTAGAACTGCCACAGGGTTGCTAGAACTTGTTAGATCAAGAATTAACTGGAGTTGAAGTGAGTCTCTTGAGACCAGCATAGGTACCTCTCCTTATACCCAGGACTGGTCAAACTTTAGGAGAGATGGAATGGAGTACGGACTGCTATTTCTGCTGCCAAGAAGATAGATGGCTTATAAGAGTGAGCCTGCCTAGATGCCCATCAACACCTCCTGGGTCTTGCTGGCAGCCTCTCCTAAGCCTGTAAATAAAACTTCCTGTAGTTACTTGCTGGAAGAGGAAAGGAGTCCTCTCAGGGGTCCACAGCCAAAGCCAGCACATAAACGTATGATTTTCTCTTCAGGCATAACATGGGGAATGGTGTGTCAACTTTTGGCCTGAGACCAAAGGTAGGCTTTTGGAGCCAATATCTGAACCATGAGCATGTGAATTAGACTAGACTAAGCCAGGCACCCACCACTGGGAGGAGAGAAAAGGAGGGGAATTGCCTGCCTGCTTTTTCTCCCAAACAAACCTTCTAGGCTACAGCCTTTGTAGGTGAAATTCCTTGCTTAGCTCAGAGGCAATAGTTTATAAGAACTCCACATTGCAAGGTTAGGAGTGGCGTTATAACTGGGAACCCTGGAGCCTGGGGTAAATTCAGTTAACAAGCAATAGAAGAGGAGAAGGAAAACAGTAAGGAGCTCTCCAAACCCCCACATCTATATCTAAACAACTTTGGGTCCCAGGGCTCCCAAAGTTTAGAGTAAAGTTATCTAATTAAAATGTAGCAAGCCCTTTCCGTGTTTCAACTCTTGGTAAGACACTTCTGTCTTAAACACATCATTCCCCCTTTGCCACCCCCCCCCCCACCACTTCTTTTCAGCAAAGCTTCGGAGCATCATTTTAATAGTGGGGAAATCCCTTGGCATTTTGCATCTCTGAAACAGCATACTGAAGTGACTTGGATTTGCAGATGGATGAGGAGGGTGAGGGGCACTTATTGTACTGTTCCTACTGTCATCCACTCCAGTAGAATCCATAACCTCCCAAATGCCTTTGCTGGACCACCGGACATAGGAGTCTGGGCTTGGGCTGAGGCCCCAGAAGGGCTTCTTTCTCTCCTCTTGAAATCCACGTGCCAAGAGATGACCAGATCACCATCTCAGACAAGTCGGAAAGGAAAGATAAAGCAAATTCCAAATGACTGCCCTGATCTGGTCACAAATAAACCGTAATATCTGCAGCGCCTACCACAGGGCTTGATGGCCTCAAGTCTCACTTGGTATAAAGTGATGGTTCATGGAGCCAGGCTCCCCCATTGCCTGTCTGTCAGCCTGTGGAGAGCCCTCTGTTCTCCCTCACCCTCCACAAGCCATTTGTTCAAAGCAACGGTGGTTATTGTTAGAGTAGGTGAGTGGGTAGTAGAGGGTCATGTGATTACAGGGAGAAAAAAAAAGTGAATTTCTTATCTGAATGGAAAGGATTCCAAACAAAGCCTTGGGGAATAGCTGAAAAGGGGCTAGCAGGGAGGGGGAGGGGGTGTCACAGATGGAGGCTGGCAAATTCTCCTGGCCCAGTCCAGCACATATTGGAGCTGTCTCTTCCCCAGATTGTTTGTTCCCCCATCACTGAGTGTTGACTTTCTGCTGAGAAAATCCTCTGCCCTGTTCTTCAGGAAAACTCACCCCCAGAAATGGATATTCTACCACCCGCCCCACTAATCTGATCCAGAGCTTGATTACCCATTCAGTCAGCATGTCCTTCCTCACATTTGCCTTTAATACACGTAGCTAGAATGTGTGTGTGTGTGTGTGTGTGTGTGTGTTTCTCCTTTCTAGTTCTATACTCCATAAAGATAGGGGAAACAATCTCATCTAACCCTTCTGTATAAAAACCCTTCAGAGACTTCAGCCTTTTGATAGTCCAAATATTACTATTATTAGCAGGAGATGGCCCCACCCTCTTTCCTTTGCCTCTGTCATTTTCTTTCCCAACCATTTTATTCCTTTGCTTTCTGGTGTATTCAATTTTCTCTTCAGAGAGGCAAAGAACATGAAAATAAAATCTTTAACTATTATCAAGTCAGGAGGAAATAACTCCTGGATCTTTATCTATTGGGGGTAGTGAAAGATGCAGTGTCAGAAGAGCTAGATTCAAATCCTGGCTGAGCTAGTCCTTAGCTGTGTGATCTTGAGCAAGTGAGTTAAATTCTTTGGATTCTAGCTTCCTCATCTGTAAAACAAAAGGACTAAGTGATCTGGAAGTCTCTTCCCATTAATTCTAAAGTCCACTGGGACATTAAATCCTATGCATCTTTTATCTACCTCTTTCCTCTCACCCTTGGCCAAATAAAAATGCACACATATATGTGTGTGTGTGTGTGTGTACATATATAAACATAAATATAGGAAGGATACATAGTGTATATATAAATGTATAGTTTATGTATCTAAACAGTCTCTATATATAAATATATAATTTACAATAAGCCTTCATGTATATATATATATACACAAATATAAATATAGGAAGGATATATAGTTTTATATATAAATTTATAGTCTCTCTATATAAATGTGGTTTATATATGTAAATATATATATTTTACAATAAGCCTTCAAGTATATATACACATAAATGTAAATATAGGAAAAAGATATAGTTTTACATATAAATTTGTGGTTTGTGTAACTAAATAAATATATATAATTTACAGTAAGCCATTTTGTGTGTATATACATATACATAAACATAAATATAGGAAAGATACATAGTTTTATATTTGAATTTATAGTTTATGTATTTAGATAGCCTATATATGTAAATACGTATAACTTATAATAAGCCTTCATGTGAAAATATATACACATATATGCACATAAACATAAATATGGGAAGGCTATATAGTTTTATATATAAATTTATAGTTTATATATAAACATAATTTACATATATAAATATATATAATTTACAAAAAGCTTTCTCATATATACTTATATATTTAGAAAGAGTTTACTCTGTGTGTTTGTGTGTGTATGTGTATGGTTTACAAGAAACTTTCCTTGGAACAACCCTGATTTAGTTTACAACAAGCCTTCCCTTGGAACAACCCTGTGAGGCAGGTAGTAAATATAAAGATGATTTCCCCTGTTTTACAGATAAAGACTCTGCACCTCAGAGAAACTCATGCTTCTGATAAATTCGAAGTAGAGAAGCATTGGGATGCGGGGGCGAGGGGGTAATAATGGAGTATCTGAAGAGAAACCACCAACTAACTGTGACTTACCCTATTCTGGCCTCCACTGGCCCTATCTTGTCCCAACTAAGATGACAGGTGAGGCTGGACATCCACTCACCCAGAAGACTAGAGAGAAAAGAAAGGAGTGGGGATTTGGAAGCAAAACATGAAACCCAGAGAGAAGATGCAGTTCCTGGGGTGCTGCAGAGGAGAAGCCAGCATGGTGGCTAAGCAGGGATCTTGCCTTCTGACACTAAATGAACAAAACACAAATTGGATGCAAAATACCATGTCCACTAGCATCCATTGCTTTGAGATCAGCTCCATAGGCACATCATTGTTCCAGGGACTGGTAGCTGCCTCCAGGGTAGCAGCAGGGTGATGTGAGGTCAACAGAGCAGTTTCATGTCGAAGCAGGGATGGGACTCCATGGTCCTGAGCTGGCCAGGGCTTGACTCGCTTCAGCCAGCAGATGGGTTGGAATACTCTGCCCTTGTTATTAAGCCAGCCTTCTGGCCTGTGGCTGAAAGCTGAAGCTAGAGTCATGGATCTGAATCCTGTAAGGACTGTCTGACTTTCTTGTCCCATAATAATTGCTAAGGTTTACAGTGCTTCAAGGTTTGCAAAATGTATCATACATATTATCTTATTTGATTTTTATAAAAACCCTCTGACGTGGATGCTATTATTATCCTATTTTATTGACAAAGAAAACAGAGGCAGACAAAAGTTAAGTGACTTGCCCAGGACCATATCACTAGCAAGTATTTGGCAAGATTTGAACTCAAGACTTCCTGACTCCAGATTCAGGGATCAATTCACTATGCTGCCTCTCTCACTCACAGATGGCACCCCCTCAACCCATCTAGATCCATAAATACATACCTTTGTGCAAAGGGGCATTGCACTAGTAAGCACAGATACTAGGAAAATAACTTAACAAGCAGTCTGTTGACAGTAGGTCATCAGTATCCTTGAAGATGGAGCCTAGAGAGAAAGGCTTTGGATAATCTATTTGATGAGATTCTCATCTTGCAAGTAGTCAGAATAGAGCATCACTTTGGGGCAAAGCCAACATTAGCTCTAGAGCAGGCTTTGGGACAAAGTTTTCACTATCAATGATAAGCACAATTAAGTTACTATTTATGAACCTTTTCAAGATTTATGGAATTCTCAGTGTCCCAACCCCTAACTCCTGAGAAACTGATGTCATTTCACTTTCATGGGTCCCAGGAAGGTCCAGAGAGCATCAGACACATTTGAAGGAAAAGACTATTTTTCCAGGCCCAATTACAAGCCGCAAAGGGCCTTAGAGACCAGATAGCCCAAATCTTTCATTTTAAAGATGAAAACCTGAGGACCAGAGAGGTGAGCTGGAGTAAGGAGGACAACTAGGAAGGTAGGTGAAGGGCTTTCAGGACTGGTTGAAGGAGCTACAGATGGACAAGGGCAGGACAGCTGCCTTCAAATATTTTGAAAGGCTTTTGCAAGGAAGACAGATTAGTATTGTCTATTTGGTCAGAGAGGGGATAACTAGGACTGATGAAAGGAAGTCATAGTTTAGATCTAACACAAAGAAGAACTTCCTAACTATGAAAGTTTATGCTAGAGCAAAACAGTCTGCTTTGGAGCATCATGGCTTCCCCTTCATGGGAGGTCTTTGGCCAAAGCTAGATAATCACTTGTTCGGCATAGAAGTTCATTTTGCTTAAGCATGTGTTGTACTAGCTGACCTCTGGGCTCCTTTCCAACTCAGAAATCCAGGAATTGCTGAAGGTCCCAGGCTATTAGCCACAGAAAGGCCAGGGTCCTGGGATGCAGCTTTGCCTAAGCCAAAGAGACTTTGGTCGCTGTCCTTGGTTCTCCCACAGGGCAGAGCCACTGTGATCTATAAAATCAGAATACTAGAAGCAGCAGGAAGAGACCTGGGGGAATGGCTGGTCTGACCCTGCATGTTACAGATGAGGCAGGACACTGAAATCCAGAGAAGTAAAAGCATTTGCTCAAGGTTACGAAGTAAGTTAATGGAGGAGCCACCCCCAGTGGGGTGCACCAATCCAGCCCTAGCTGCCGATACAAAAGGAATGTCTGCCTGACAGTCTCATCCCTGCGGGTTTTTGATGGCTTCATTTTTTAAAAAAGCATCTTCTCACAAACTGTCAAAGTGTCACAAATTAATTAACTGTTAGCTTAAGTGACTCAATGCAGGGAGGGGGGAGGGTGGCAGCAATGCTAAATGGAGAGGTGGCATTACGCTCTGTTCTTTGGCTGCCCTCTGATTAACAAACCCAGAAGCTCCAACCTGGGGTGAGGGAAAGGAAGGGAGCACTGGGGGGTGCTCACGTGGGTGGAGGAAATTGCATGAGGGTGGAGGGGAGGGGTCCTGGGGGAGGGGGGAACCAAGCCTCTATAAATAGCCAAATAGAGTCAAATTAGAAATGAGCCCACGGGATGATACTGTCCCCCCCACCCCCTTCTGTTTCCCCTTAGCTCAATTTTTCTCCAAAAGGATGAGAATTCCTGAAGTTGTTCTGGGTTTTTGGTTAGGGCTTAGAGCATGGGGGGGGCGGGGGGGAAGGAGAGTTGGAGGTTCCTGGTAGGCACTGAGAAAAGGTGAGGGTGCGTCTGATTGCTGAAGCGTCAAGGTTGGCTCAGAGCCTCTGTCTCAGACCGGCCTCTTGACCTTTACTTTAATTTCAGGAAAGAATTGAGAAAACATGCTCTTGAAAGTCAAGAGGGAGAGAAATCCTGAACCTTATTACTCTAGAGGGATGAAAACAATCCTCGGTATTTGGCAGAAAATTGCTCTGCTTTATGAAAAAGGCAGCATTGATCAGAGAGATGGTATGTGAAGGCCCAACCCAAATGATCGCCGGGGAAGAATGCCCTGTTGGAAACCGTCAGGAAACCCCCTTTCCTCCCAACTCTAATCAAGAAGAGAGGGAGTGAGGGAGGAAAGATAGGAGAAAGAGACAGAGAGACAAAGACAGAGACAGAGACACAAAGAACAGAAACAGAGACAAAGGAGAGACTCAGAGTAAAATAGAGACAGAAAGAGAGAGAAGAGACAGAGAGAGGTGGAAAGGAAGAAGAGAAAGAAAGGAGAGCAAGGAGATAGAGAGAGGTAGAAAGGGAGGAAGAGATAGAGGAGAGAGGAGAGAGAGACACAGAGACAGAGAGGTGAATGACAGCAGAAAGAAAAAAGAGAAAAGAGAGAGGAGATAGAGACACTCAGAGAGAAGAGAGACAGAAAGGAAGAGAGAGAAGAGAGATACATATACAAGGAGAAGAAACAGAGAAAAGTGACAGAGAGGAGATAGAGGAAGAGAGAAGAGACACAGAAGGGAAGAAAGAGAAAAAAGACAGACAGAGATGGAGAGATAGACAATGACAGAGAGAAATTGATCAACCAACTGAGAGGCAGACAGACAGAAAAAGTAGATAAGAGAGACACAGAGACAAAATGAGACAAAAGCAGCAAGTCAGAAAAATAGAAGAGAGGAAGAGAAGGGAAAACAGAAGAGAGGAGAAAAGAGGGATGGAGAGGCATAAAGAGATAAAAGAAAGACAGACATATTAAAGAGATAGAAATAGGAAAAATCAAGAGACAGAGAGAAAGAGGAGAGACATAGGAGAGAAGGAGGCGGGAGCATAAATAGTACCAAGGAAATAGCATGATTTGGTGAGACCTAACCTGGATTTTGGAGTTATAGGATCTCTGTCTTAATACTGGTTTTTCTGCTGACTACCTCTCTAGGCCTTAGTTTCCTCATCTGTATAACTAGGCTATTTGAGTAGATGATCACTAAGGTTCATTCTAGCTCTAAAAGCCCTGAATGATGTTTTCTAATTGGTTAGAGTATAAGAGGAGTCTTCTTGAAATTCTGACTTTGGGAGTCCCAAGATTTAACCTTATGATGCCACAAATATTTGATTTTCAGTGCTTTCAAAAATGATTTAGAGATTTTAAGCTGTCTCATAGTACTTCCATTATTCCAAAATTCTTCCTCCTCTAGAAAATGGTTTGCTAATAAAAATAACTCCACTATTACTTTTTTTTAAACCCTTAACTTCTGTGTATTAGTTCCTTGGTGGAAGATTGGTAAGGGTAGGCAATGGGGGTCAAGTGACTTGCCCAGGGTCACACAGCTGGGAAGTGTCTGAGGCCGGATTTGAACCTAGGACCTCCTGTCTCTAGGCCTGGCTCTCACTCCACTGAGCTACCCAGCTGCCCCTCCACTATTACTTTTTGTTACTACATTTTGATTTTTTAAAATTAATAAGCATTTATCTTCTCTCTCCCTTCTTCCCCACCTCCACTGAAAAGATAAAAGAAAAACAAAATCTGCATAACAAATACAAATAGTCAAGCCAAACAAATTCCTAGTCTCAAAAAATTCCCTTCATAATCTTCATGCTCCTGGGACAAAACCAGATTGATTGCCTCCCATAAGCCTCCACCAGGAAGAGAACTAATCATAACAGTTTTCATGATCTTTTTTCTCCTGACTCCATATGCATTTTGCATATTTGCATTGCATACAGGGTCATTTTTCATCTTTGATAAGTAGAAATAAACAGGCTGATGAAGATTTAATCTCCTTAAAGACAGGTACCAAGGTTTTTATTTTGGGGGGGACAAAGTTGCCTTTCATTATGTCCCTAGCACTTAGCATGGTGCCTGGCACATAGTAGATGCTTAATAAATGCTTACTGACTGACCAATTGATAAGGGAGAATAAAGCAGAGAATAGGTACTGGGGACAGGACACTGGCCTTGAGTCATTCCTTAACCAGACTACTAGCTGAATCTTTTTTTAAAAAAACCCTTATCTTCCATCTTAGAATTAATACTAAGTATTCGTTCCAAGGCAGAAGAGCAGTAAAGGCTGGGCAATTGGGATTAGGTGACTTGCCTTTGATCACGTAGCTAGAAAGAGCCTGTGGCTAGAGTTGAACTCAGAACCTCTTGTTTCTAAACTTACCTCTTTGTCCACTGATCTAGCTATCTGCCTCTTAGGTTATTACTTTTTCAAAGGATCTTGATGCCACTGCAACCTTTGATAAAGAGAACTATTTGGCTCCTGTGAATCCAGGCTCTAATATTCAGTCATTTTAGTCATATATGACTCTTTGTGACCCCATTTGGGTTTTTTTGGCAAAGATACTGGAGTGGGGGCTGTTAAGAGGTTCAGTGGATAGATAGACCAGGAGGTGGGAAGTCCTGGTTCAAATCTGGCCTCAGACACTTCCTAACTGTGTGACTCTGGATCACTTAACTCCAATTGCCCATCCTTTACCACTTTTCTAACATACAATATTGGTTTTAAGATAGAAGGTAAGGGTTTTTTTTAAACAAAAACAAAAGATAATGGAGTGATTTGTCAATTCCTTCTCCATCTCAGATGAAGAAACTGGGGCAAACAGGCTTAAGTGACTTGACCAAGATCACATGGTTAATCAGTGTCTAAGGCCAGATTTAAATTCAGGAAGATGAGTCTTCCTGACTCCAGGTCCTGAATTCAAGCTCTAAGCCAAACCCAAACCTCTGTAGAGCTTGTGCTATACTTGGGTCAGGAGCTTCTAAGAAAAAGGATGTTTCTTGGGCAAAGAAGATGCTCTGGGCCATCATGTAGCCTTCATTTTCCAAATGGAAAGATGGGAGGAAAGGTGAAAAGCTTCTGACAAATGAACTTCCATTTCAGTCTCATGTCCCAAGTTACTCTGCTCCTGTGAGGGTCCCTAGTATTCAATCCAGCTTAGATCCAGGATGAAAGGCAGCTCGGTGATGCCATGGATAGAGCACTCAGTCTGGAGTCAGATCTGGGTTATAAACCATTCTCAGACACTAGTTTTGTGATTTTAAAGAAATCACTTAATTTCTGTTTGCCTTAGTGCCTATCTCTCAGAGTGGCTGTGAGGATCAGATGAGATAATAGTTCTAGAGGACTTAGCATAGCACCTGGCACATAGCAAACACTATATAAGTATGAGCTATTATTGTTGTCATTGGAGATCTTCACACAATTTTGTTTTCTTCCTCTAAGTCCATCCAGCACAATTGTCTGCCCTTGTCCCTTTGTCATATCCCTTAGACCTAAAACATAAAAAGAATTTTTTCCTTCTCTGGGGCCACCAGGTATAGAAGTTCACAGTAAAATGAAGGTGGGACCAAGAATGGAGAGATTATGAAACAGCCACCATAAAGCTCCCTAAATTGTTCATGATAGTTGGGCCTCCTGCCTGGAAGTAGAATTTGCTTGAGAATATTAACATACTTTCCAAGTACCTTAGATGAACTAGAACAGTGGTTCCCAAACTTTTTTTGGCCTACCGCCCTCTTTCCAGAAAAAATATTACTTAGTGCCCCCTGGAAATTATATATTTTTAATTTTAATAGCAATTAATAGGAAAGATATATGTATTAATGTTTCTAACTTTTTCGTAAAATATAGTAGAAAAAGGTGTAAATTAGAAATACTGAACTTTGAAATTACAAAACTATTTATAGAACTCAGAAATGCACCTGTAGCCATCACTGCTCCCCTGGATCGCTGCAGCACCCACCAGGGGTTGGTGGCACCCACTTTGGGAATCACTGAAGTAGAGTAATCATCCCCAAAAGCAAATCATTTTTTCTTTGTGGCTCCACATATTGCAGTATATCTCAGAACTACTCTAGCTATCTCACCTTGATGAGATGGCTGTCCCTAGAACATTGCAGCAGAGAATGAGAGATGAGGTAAAGGCCAGATGGAACTAAGAGTCAAGAGACTGATGTAGGTCATGGGCTGGGGAGGATCGGTCTACCAATACAACCCTAGTAATCTGGGTTAGGTATTTCATGTGACCTATGTATAAGATTTATAGAAGGCAACTTTAATGTTTATACCCTACCTTATTTTTTAGCATGTGATGTCAATGTCTAATTTGCTACACCTATTCTATTTAAAATTTTAAGTGTCTTAAAAATTCAAGTCATTAAAATTGTTTTTGAGCTCTAAGTTCTCTCCTTCCTTCCCACCCATTGAGAAGGCAAGAAATGTTGTCTCAATTATATGGGTGAAATCATGTAAAACATATTTGCATATTAGCCATGTTGCAAAAAATAGTAAGAAAAAGAAGGTGAAAAAATTATGCTTCAATCTGAACTGAGACATTCTCAGTTCTTTCTTTGAAAAGTAGATAGTATTTTTCATTTGGAATTGTCTTGGATCAAAATTGTATTGATGAGAATAGCTAAGTGGTTGGTCACTGTTAAAAGCTGGTTACTTTGTATAATGTTCTGGTTCTACTTACTTCACTTTGCATTAGGTCATTTCAGTCTTCCCAGATTCTTCTACAACTTATTTCCTGTTTGATCACAGATTCTTCTCTTAAAGATAGATCTGACGGGTAAAAGTTTTCATGCTCCCCTAATTTACTTATAACATTACCCTTAATGTCTAAATCATGTACTTGTTTTGACTTTATCTTAGTATACAATGTGAGATACTGTTCTATACTTCATTTCTACCAAATTTCTTTCCAGTTATCTCGGCAATTTTTATAAAACTGGGAGTTCTTGTCCCCAAATCTAGGATCTTTGGGTTTATCAATTACTAGATTACTATAGTCATTTACAACTGTGTATTACATACCTTATCTATTCCACTGACCAACCACTCTCTTAGTACCAGATTATTTTGATGATTACCACTTTGTAACATGATTTGAGATCTGGTATTGCTAGGTATTGTTTTTCCAAATGAATTTTATTATTTTTCTAGCTTTATAAAATATTTTTGATAGTCTGGTTGATATGGCACTAAATAAATTAGATAATTTATATAGAATTGTTATTTTATTTTTATTGGTTTCACACACTCATGACTATAAAATTTGTCTAATTGTTTAAATCTGCCTCTATTTGTGTGAAAAGTGCTTTGTAATTGTTTTCATATAATTATCAGGTTTGCCTTGGCAAGTAGACTTCCAAGTGTTTTATAATGTCTGTGGTTATTTTATCTTTTCCTGATTAATTTTGTTGGTAATATATAGAAATGCTAATTATTTCTGTGAGTTTATTTTGTATCCTGAAACTTTGCTAAACTTGTTAATTATTTTGATTAGTTTTTTAGTTGGTTCTCTAGGATTCTCTAAGTATACCATAATACCATCTGCAAAGAGTGATAGTTTTGTCTCCTCATTACTTACTCCTTCAATTTATTTTTCTTGTCTTATTGCTATTGCTATCATTTCTACTATGACAGTGAATAATAATAATGACATGGGGCATCGTTGCTTCATCCCTGATGTTACTTGGTAGGCTTTTAGCTTATCTCTCTTACAGATGACTGCTGATGGTTTTGGATAGATACTATAATACTATTTATTATTTTAAGGAAAGCTCCCTTTGTTCCAATGTTCTTTATTGTTTTAAGAGGAATTAGTACTGTATTTTGCCAAAAGCTTTTTCTGTAACTATTGAAATAATCATGTGATTTTTGTTGTTTCTATATTGGTAGAGTTAATTATGCTGATAGTTTTCCTAATATTGAACTAACCTTGCATTCCTGCTATAAATCCTACTTGGTGTGATATATGCTGTATTCTCCTTGCTAGTATTTTATTTAAAAATTTTGCATCAATATTCATTAGGAAAATTGGTCTATAGTTTTCTTTCTTTGTTTTTTTTCCCCTTCCTATTTTAGGTATCAGCATCAAGTTTATGTCATAAAAGGAATTTGATAGGATTCCTACTTTGCCTATTTTTCCAAATAGTATTGGAAATAATTGTTCTTTAAATGTTTGGTAGAAAAATGGGAAAGGATCTGTTTATACAAAAATGTTTATAGTTACACTTTTTTTATGGTGGCAAAGAACTGGAATTGGAATCTAAAGGGATGTCCCTCAATTAGGGAATGACTGTTACATGATGGTGATGGAATACTATTGTGCTATGAGGAATGATGAACAAGATGAATTCAGAAAGAACTGGAATGTGAACTGATGCAGAGTGAAATAAGCAGAACCAGGAAGAGGTTATACACATTAACTGAATATTGTGGGACAATCAAATGTGATAGTCTTTGCTACTAACAGCAATATAATGATCCAGAATAATTCTGAGGGGCTTATGAAAAAGAATGCTATTCACCTGAAAGAACTATTGGAGTAGAAATGCAGAAGAAAACATATGATTTATCACTTGTTTATTTGGGCATATGATTTGGGGTTTTGGTTTTATAAGATTATTCATTTACAAAAATGAATAATATTGATAATACATGTACAACCCAGATTGAATCGCTTGTCAACTCTGAGAATATGGAGGGAAGAAAGGAGAGAAACAATATGAATCATATAACTTTGGAAAACTTATGTGTAACATCATTATTAAAATAAAGATAAAACAACATTAGGAAAAATATTAATATTACAAAGTAGTTCATTTCATCCAAAAATATGAAAACCATATAAAAATAAAAAAGATTATCTAGTAGAGAAAAAATTAATGTTTGGTAGAATTCACTTGTGAAGCTATTTGCTTCTGAGGATTTTCTTAAGGAGCTTGATAGGGATATTTAAGTGTTCTATTACCTCTTTTGTTAATCTGGGCAATTTCTATTTTTGTAAATATTCATCTATTTTGCTTAGCTTTTCAGATTCATTAGCATATAATTGGGTAAAATAACTCCTAATAATTGGTTTAGTTTCATCTTCATTAGTGGTGCATTCATTCTTTTCATTTTGATAGTAGCAATTTGGTTTTCTTCTTTCTTCTTTTAAATCAAAATAACCAATGGTTATCCAATTTATTATTTTTTCATAAAACCAGCTCCTCATTTTATTTATTAATTCATTTTTTACTTTCAATTTTATTAATCTCTCCTTTGACTTTCAGGATTTACAATTCAGTGTTTAATTGGATATTATTAATTTGTTCTTTTACTAGGTTTCTTTTTTATTATATGCCCAATCTATTGATCTTTTATTTCTCTATTTAATTGATGTAACCATTTGGAGCTATAAATTTTCCCATAAGTACTGCTTTGGCTGACTCCCACAAACTTTGGTATGTTGTCTCATTGATGTCATTCTCTTTAATGAAATTATTTTGCTTCTATAGTTTGTTCTTTGACCTACTCATTCATTCGGGTTAGATTATTTAGTTTCCAATTAAATTTTAATCTACACTTTCAAGATCCTTTTCTGGATGTAATTTTTATTGTATTATGGCCTGAAAAGGATGCATTTAATCTGCTTTTCTGCATTTGTTTGTGAAGTTTTTATTTCCTAATACATAGTCAATTTTTGTGAAGATGCTATATACAACTGAGAAAAAACACAAGACTCCTTTCCATTTCCACTGCATGTAATCCTAATGTAGGTATAACTAGGTAATGGGAATAATTGCCTATGGTCATACTATATACCAGTGGTGGTGAACTTATGGTATGGGTTCCAAAGACGGCACACAGAGCACTCTCTGTGGGCATGCAGGCCCCTCTCCCTCCCAGTTTGTTACTTGAAAGGCAGAGGAACTCAGGCAGAGCTGCTTCCCTCCCCCTCTCCAACACACCTGATGACATTTTTTCACATCCCACAACCCTTTGTCCAAGAGCCCAATGGGAACACTTTCTTCCTCCCCTGTGTGGGTTTAAGGTGGGACAGGGCATGCCTAGCACTTAGTAGGGGAGGGGCACAGAACACAGTCAGGGGGCTAGGGTGGGGGTGGGCATGATACTCAGTCTGGGGGATGGGGATGGGGCCAAGTACCCTCTAAAAGGTTGGCCATTACTGCTATATACTATATGAATGTTTATGTTGTATGACTACAAACTATATCATATACCAAATATGATTTGCAGGGACTATACATTTCTTTAACTGCAGGGAAAGCGTGTAAGGGAGATAATGCCTTGGGTGTAGTTCTAAGAATTCAAGGCAAAGGTAGACAGCTCCAACTCATTCCTTCTGTATTTCAAAATTAAACCCTTTTTATCTCATTAGGCTTAGAATGAAAAAGAATCATCAGAAAGGGATCTAAAATGGTGGATTTGAAAAGATGCTGACCCAAAATAGCACATAGAGAATGTAAGAAGCAGCTGAGAGTCCCAGGGTCATGGGAAGATCCATGGGAGGACCTTGCCATACTGCCAAACTGGATCAACTAGGTCCAGAGATGGTATTTCCTCCTCTGCAACTTTGTACATCCCTGGGTATGTTAGATTCAGTCCTGAGGCTATTACCCTTTATCTAATGTCCACTGACTCACCTGGAACTATTGGTCTTGTTGATGAAAGATGATCTTGGATGGAGGGAGGTGGTGAAAGAGCATTGAATTGCAGTTTTATATGAGTGGATGTGTATGTGTTAGTATGGAATAGTTTTTGCAGCAATCTTGAAGTTCTTCCAATTGCTATCAAGTCAAGTAGTCAAGGAAACGAGCATTTATTAAACAACACTATGTTCCAGATATTGTGCTAAGAGATTATCTCATTTGATCTTCTCAATAGCCTTGAGTGGTAGGTGCCATTTTGCAGCTAAGCAAACAGAGACAGAAGTTAAATGATTTGCCCATGGTCATTCAGCTAACAAGTGCCCAAATTCTAGACTATTGCTACAATGGAGAGTGTTGGAAAACTTTGGAAAATCTGAGTGCAACTCTTAACTATGCCATTTACTGGCTATGTGATTGATTGCAGACAAGCCACAATCACTCAGAGCCTCAGTTTTCTTATCTACAAAGGTGGACAGCAGTTCTTATACTGTCTACCTCATAAACAATTTTACTTCCCTTTAGGCAAGGCAAAAAAAATTAATAATAATAATAGTTAATGTTTATGTAGTACCTCATATGTTTCAAAACACTGGATGGAGTACTTTACAAATTTATCTTATTTGCTCTTCACAACAACCCTGGGAGGTAGTTATAGTAGAGGAAACTCATTTTATAGTAGAGGAAACTGAGGCAAATAGAAGTTAAGTGGCTTGTCATGGGTCACACAACTAATGTCTAAACTTGAATTTGAACTCAGGTCTTCCTGATTCCAGGCCTAGTCCTCTACCTACTCCAACACCTCACTGTCCCATATATACGGTAAAGTAGACCCAACTAAGTGGCTCAGTGGCTTGAGAGCCAGGCCTAGAGATGAGAGGTCCTGGGTTCAAATCTGACCTCAGACACTTCCTAGCTGTGTGACCCTGGGCAAGTTACTTACCCCCCATTGCCTAGCCCTTACAGCTCTTTTGTCTTGGAACCAATACTTAGGATGGATTCCAAGATGGAAGGTAAAGGTTTAAAAAACAAATTGTAAAGCACTATAAAGATGTAAGCTTTTGCTATTATTATCTTCTCCTCTGACTTTAGAGGCGACTGATTTGAAACTCACATCATCAGTAAAGATGAAATGAAGATAAATCCTCCCATAGCAACTTAGAGTTCACTCTTTGGCATCTGCGTGCGAATTCTTCACACCCTCTTCCTCACTGGATTAACTATCTGGACCAATTATTTGAGTCGGCTCTTTGGAGATCCAGAGCCCCAGTGCTTTTTGCACACTGTAAGCACTTAATAAATTCTTGCTGTTAGTTACTTCTTTCTAAGTATGTCCTGCCTCCCAATTAGATAGTAAGGCTTTAGGAACGGGGACCCTGTCATATCATTTTCTGCTTCCTCAGCCCTTTGCACAGTGCCTGCATATAGTGGATACCCAAATAATGCTTGCCATTGAGGGTAAAATGATGGGACTTTTTGAGGGCTCTCTGGAAAAAAGTACAAAGGTGGGCTTTTCACCTCAAGAAACTAAGTTAGCTGCAGAAGCTTGATAATTCTAGAGCTGGAAGGGAAGCAAGGTAATTATCTCTCTTAGGCAAGATTCTCTCCTATTTCTAACCTAAATCCAACCTGCTGGAGGGTGAGTTTATTTCCTCTAGACCCATACACAGTATCCTTAGCAAGGATGGCCCTCTAATCATGCTCCAGGAATATGTTGCCCATTATTAAATTCCCATCCCTGCCTGTTCATTTCCAGAAGAAATCATCCCAGTTCCTTTATGAGGATTTTCTAAGCCATGAATCATTTTCATCGCTTTCCTCAGGATATAGAAAATGACATTCCAGCCCCAGGTTATATGTGCAAAGAAGGTTAGGTAGGAGGCCATAGAGGCCTTAGGGAACCATTACGCTTCCTGTGGATTTTGACTTCAAAAACATTTTTTATTTGGGTTCTTCTCTGCTCTGCCTAATGGAAAGGGTTGGTCCCATGGAACTATTGCCTGATGCTCAGGCAGGGGGGATAATGATAGGAGGCCTAGGACAATTTAGGGGGAGGGAAGTGAAATCCAAATCCCATTGTGCTTCATTAAATGAAAAATGGTGGAAAATCCCCAGGCAGGGGACTTGCTCAGTCACAACAAAGGACGGGTTGCAACCAGGGACCCAATTCACACCAGGCAGCCAAGGAACCCGAGTCCTCCAGAGTAGACGTAGAGATGGGTCTACCACAGATACTGGGAAAGTGCTCCACTGAGGTTGGCCAAAAAAGCTGTGAAACCAGAGCCTGTGGCAGTGCATAACCCGCTTGGTCTCCTCTTGGGACTCCTGGGACACCGATGAGGTAAATTTTCTGAGCCCGTCATGGCAAACAGCATAATGTCACTAATCAAACTTCCTGCGCGCCCACCCAGTCGGATAAATCAGCCTTTTGATCCACTAAGTGAAAATGAATTAGCAGTAATGAGGCTGTGACAGCTCCTTGATGCTGAGGATGACTGAAGGCTTTGACGCCTGCTGGCAGGCGGGAGGAAGGGAAGCGCCTCACGGGGATCAATTGTTGCTGCCAAGCTTTTGCAAAGCATCTGCTACTATTGATGCCAGTGCTCCTTTACCTGCTGCTCCCTCATCCCAATCACATGTCCATACACACAGCCCAGGCACCAAAGAGATGCTTAATTATATAAGCAACTAAGAAGAGCCCAGAACCAGCTTAAGCAGAGGGGTAAGGGTAGAGGTGATACTGCATGTGATAACTGTCCCATATAGCAGAAGAGTTATTATATAGAAGTGTTGCATGATGCTATCATCATCATCATCTTCATTGCCATTGGTTTAGGGCTAAAATAGACTCTAGAGGTCATCTGGGGTAGTTAGATGGTGCAATGGAGAGAACAGGGCTTGGAATCAGGAAGACTCCATTTCATGGGCTCAAATTTGGTCTCAGACACTAGCTGTGTGACCCTGGGCAAGTCATTGAACCCTGTTTGCCTCAGTTCCTCAAATAAGCTGGAGAAGGAAATGGCAAACCATTCCAGTATCTCTGCCAAGAAAAGCCCAAATGGGGGCACAAAGAATCAGATATAACTAATCCACTAAATAGCAACAACTCTGCTTGCAGATAACCCATATGTCCTTCATCATGGAGTCAGCATCAATTAACTAGCAGGCCAACTAGGTGAGAGTGTATTTTACCAGAAAGTATGGGGATACTTCCCGGCACACTGGTAAATCTTGGGTCCGTATCTGTAAAAGTGCCTTGCCAGAAGACTTGGCCTTAGAATTAACCAATCTTCTTCATATCAAGGTCAAGTTTAACAAAAGCAATATCTTGGAATTAGAGCTCTTGACACCCTGACTCAAACTTTCACATACTCTCATTAGGTAGGTACTATTATCTAAGCTGAGAGACAGTTCTTCTGCCTATGGGGGTCCTTAGGAAATCTTAGTGGATTCTGGGGAAAGTAATCATTTTCCTATCATGTAAATTTTATTCATTGCCTCTAGACCCTGGACTACCCATAACCTAAAGGTTTCTGAAGCACAGAGCTACTTGGACAACTTTTTCCTCTCTGTGATTGCTTTGGACATCACTGTGAAAGCAGATCCTTTTCTTTCACTGCCTGGGTTTCATTTTGACTTCCTATGATGGATCATGTAATTATACTCATGGCTAACAGAGTGGCCATCTCTCCTGCCACTGGGGTGTACACCCTGGGCTGAAAAGAAACACTTCATCTTCCTGGCAAGATGAGAAGGAGGTCTAGATCTTCCCATGTGCACCACACTGATAGGGAGGTGTGCTCTGTGACCCTCCCTCTCCCCATCCCTCCACAACAATAGCCTTGGTTAACCATTGTCTGAGATAATATGGAACCACGATCCCCAAGGAATGGAGGGTTTCTGCCACCTTTGTGCCTCTTATCTGCCTGTCTAGTGGCTCTCCTGGGTTTCATTTAGTTTGCAGGGACTTGGCTAGACAACTCTTTGTGCTTCCTATTCTAAATGTATAGATTCTGAAACAAACAAAAGCTGAGTTTGCAGACAGATCATTGTCATCGCTCTTCTTTATCCTAAATATCAGAGGACAGTGGTGCCACCTCATTAAAGTTTGCCTTCTCGGCTGCCTTGGAGGGAGCTGCTCAGTGAGTCTTCTGTCTCTCAGCTCCCATAGCAATTATCATCTGAACTACTCATTTGTAACAGCATATACAGTCTCAGATTGCTAGTTATCTTTTTATGTACAAGTCTCCTCTCCACAACTAAATTGGAATTCTTTCGAAGTCGCAAGTCCTGTTTTGGGGATACTAGTTGGCACTTAAAAAGAGCTTTAAGGTTTGCCAAGCACTTTATATAATCCCATTTATCCTTACATAAACCCTGTGAGATGATTGATGTTATTATCCCCAGTGACCTGCCCAAGGTCACATAGCTCCTAAGTGTCAGAGCTAGAATTGGACTATAGATCTTCCTGATGTACACTGCGTTCACTATGTCATAATGATTTTGTCTTTTCTCTAACTAGCCCAAGTGCCTAGTACAGTGCTATGAGCATAGTAGGTACTCGATAAATACTGATTTTTAAAAAACCCTTACCTTCTGGAGGCAGCTGGATGACTCAGTGGATTGAGAGCCAGGCTTAGAGACAAGAGGTCCTAGGTTCAAATCTGGCCTCAGACACTTCCTAGCTATGTGACCCTGGGCAAGTCACTTACCCCCTATGGCCTAGCCCTTACCACTCTTTTGCTTTAGAACCAATACACTGCATTGATTCTAAGACAGAAAGTAAGGAAAGGTTTAAAAAACCAACAACCTTTACCTTCTGACTTGGTATCATTTCTAAGTCAGAAGAATAGCAAGGCTTAGGCAATTGGGGATAAGCTGATTTGCCCAGGGTCACACAACTGGGAAGTGTCGGAGGCCAGATTTGTCCCAGATCCCCTTGTCTCCAGGCCTGGTGCTCTGTCCACTGTGCTACCAGGCTGCCCCTAAATATTAAATGTTGATGGTGCTTAACTCCAGAGCCTCAGACCATAGATGATAATGGGACCTGAGTCGGAAAGAAGGCTAATCTGATGCACTAACTAGTTTAGTTATTTCTCCTTTATGTAGAAAGGGCTTCCTTCTCCTCACAGAACAGACTCTCAGATGCATGGACTCTGGGGAGCTAGAGAGAAAAGAGAGCTAAACCTTTCCCATAAGACTTTATTCAACTGAATGGCAATAGCTCCATTTCTAATAAACAGGGGGATTTCCTAGAGAGGAGCAACGAATGGTAAAAATTGACTCCAAAGGTGGATGTAAGATTTCCCTGGACCTCCACATCCCAGTAGAAATGGAGCACTTTATTTCTGAACTTGAACAGTCCTCCAGAAGTCACCTCATCTATCCACTTCTCTACTGATAAGATTGCTCTGATCCACGTTGGACAGAATTTAGAAATGGAAGGGATCTCCCTAGTTCTAAGAGATGTACAAGAAAACTGATTCCTCAGGCTTCTCCTGATCACTTAGTCTCATAACATAGAGGAGGTCCAGCTTGCTGTTTAAGCTAACCTTTCTGTAGTTTTAGCTATAATTGTTTCCCCAAGTTTGGTTTTCAGTGCCAGCCCCTCACCCTTTTCAGTCTGGTTTGGGAACTCTTCTGAATGACTGGCCCTCTGTTGCCTTCATGGTTGTTAAGCAATAGGATTTAGGCTCTACACCTTTTCCCCTCCCAGAAGAGCTCCAGGGAGAGGTGTGATTCCATGCAGCCTGTGTGCATCTGTTCCAGCAAGCCTAAAGCTGACATAGACACATAAATAATTACCACTAGCCACCCAAGTTCATCAGAGAAATACTTTTCTCTCACATTTCCCTCGAAGTCATTCCCGCCTTGAAGGCAGAGCTCCATTCTTGTCTAGAAACAGAAGTGCAGATTCTTTGGGAAACTGCTGAGTCAGCCCAGGAAATCCTTTGCCAAATTCATCATTCTCAGACTATAAAACCTAAAGATGAGAGCATAGGATCACACATATTGAACTGGAAGGGACTTTAGAGATTATGTAGTCTAACTCCATATGAGGAAACAGGTCCAGAGAGAGACCTGACCACACTCACATAGATGCAGAATTTTCGAGATTTGAACCTGTCTCTTCTCACTGGAAACCAGTGATCTCATTGTAGTATTTATTGCAGGGTATAGGCTCTGGAAGGGCAGGAGCTCTTTCATTTTGGTCTTTGTACCTCCCATGTCCAATATATATTAGGTATTTAATAAATGCTTGTTGAATATCAAATAAATAAGAAGTCATGCTATTTGGAAGCAAGAAGAAGGGTGATAGACCTTTTGGAATACTCTGGAAACCTAATGGTTGAAAGAAACCTCAAAGGTCATCCAAAACAACTCATACCTCAGCAGGAAGCTCCTCCACAAAAATATCTTTGAGCTCATCCAGCCTCAAAAAGATCTCCAATGATGGAGAGCCCACCTCCTTCTAGGGCAGTCCACCCGTTCCACTTTTGGACAGCTCTAACTGTTAGAGAATTTTTCCTTACATCAAGCCAATACTGAGGATTATTGTTTGCAAAATTCAAGCACTCTCAGACCCAAACACTATGCTGTGCATGATAAACAGACATGGTCCCTAGGGAGTTTTTCATTGAAAACAGAACATATTTGTTGGAGAAAACACATAGGAGATGAAGTCTTGTCCTTTTGAACCAATGAAAATGTGGCTGACCCATCCATCATCATACTCAAAGGTGTTTTAAATCATTTTGAAATGCCTCTATATTCTCTAATATGGTTCCCTTTAAAATTATAGAAGGAAAGAATTTGAAAATTGAAAGGGATCTCAATGGCCAGCTAGTCTAAATCATCTTTTATAGAATCCCCAACTCTAACATATCGAATGAGTGTCTTTGTCCAGGTGTTTCTTCAAGAGAGAAAACTCACCACCTTGTTAGGACTTCCATTTTGGATAGATTCAATTGTTAGCAAATTTTTCTTGAAACGAAGCCTAAATTTCCTTCTTTCCAACTTTCACTCTTTGTTCCTGGTTTTGTTGTCTGTGCTCAAAAAGTACAAGTCTAATCTCTCTTCCAAATGATAGCCTTTTAAATAATTGAAAACAATCATCATGTTCTCACCAAAGTCTATTATCCATGCTAAACATCTCCAGTTCTTTCAACTTATAGTCAAATGATAAAATAGCAAGTACTTGCCAAACACATTATGAAATAGAGACATTAATTGGCCTTGGCTGATCAGATCTTCAACATTAGCCTTATAAACATAGTGTTTGATAGCTCTGGAAATACTTGGGAATTCAGACCAAAAGAAGTCCACATAGTCACTCTATTAATCCTCTTTCTACTTTGTGGCATACCACATTTGATTTGGTACTCAGTGATCTCTCTCTGCCCATATATGCCTGGACTCTTATTTGAGTTTTCTCCTGGAACCTGATCAGACTTTATTCATTCTCTAACTAGAGCCTCCATTTTGAGGAAGAACACAAAGCAGTCACCCTTCATTCTCTATATTTCATCGCATCCTTATACAGGCACCCTCCATTCCTTCCCCCTTCTGAAAGAAGGTAACCTCCTTGAGGGCTGGGACTATTTGCTGGTTTGTATTTGTTTCTCCATCAGTTAGTACTATGTCTGGTACAAAGGAAACATTTAATAAATGTGTGTTGCCTTAACTTGACTATACATGTTTGAAATCCATAGAAGAGTACAGACACAGGTCCTTGACTGCTCTCTGTACTAAGAGTTTCCCTTGGATCATCATGAATTTCCTGAAACTTCCAGTCTCTCCCATTTCTGATCCAATCCCCAAGTATGATAGTGAGAACCCTGGAAAAGCCCAGAGGGATGAAAGTCTAGGACAAGGACCCTCTATCAATTGGCACAGTTGGGTGATAATATTAAGAGACTGCACTCAGGAGTATGCTGGAGCTAGATCTAACCTGTTCACCAACTCTGACAGTTAAATTGTCAGTATGAATTTTTACACCTTGGGAATTGGCAATGCTACATCAGGGATTAATTGTTTGGTTGATTACCTAGACTTAAGAAAGCAATGAGGAAGTGTTAATAATACAAATTAAACTTTAAAATGTTGTATGTCCTTTATTCCCCCAGAAAGCTGGTTGCTAGACATTTACCAGCACACACCTGACTGCACGCTTTGATTTCTTTCCATACTCTTTGACAAATACTCAAACTGAATAAATCTGTGAGTTATTATGTAGAACATTCTCAGAAAGCATAGATGAAACTTACTGGGCAGTGAGAGTAAGAAGAACATCCTAGAGCTGTATGCCTAAATAAAGTAAGGAGAAGAAAGGTGACAGACAGCATGGTGAAATACAAAGACCATTGGTGTGATTATGGAGACCTGAAATACAATCCTGACTGCCACAAGTTATCTCTGTGACTTTGGGTAAGTCACACCCCTCCCCTAGGTCTCAGTTTCCTTATTGGTAAAATGAGGGAGTTGGGATGGTTTAATTTTTAGGGCTCTTTCAGATCTATCATTTCATCTGTCTCTCTATCTAACTTTCTTTTTCTCTTTCTCACTGAGTTCTTTCCTGAGGGTGCCCTGAATAGCTGAGAGAGAGAGAGAGAGAGAGAGAGAGAGAGAGAGAGAGAGAGAGAGAATGGAAAGGAACCATAGAAGTCATCAAGTCCAATCCTGACTTTTTTTCAAATAAATTATTGAGGTGCAAAGAGATTAAGTGATTCTCTTAGGGTCACATAGAGAAGTAAGTGAATGAAGTAGAATTTGAACCCAGGTCTTCCTGACTGCTGGACTACCACATAAGTACTATGCCATGCACAGAAAAGAGTCTTCTCCCCTCAGAAAACTCTCATACTAATAGCAAGAGTAGCTCTGGGGGAAGAGAGAAGACTGGGAAAAGGATGGAAGAGGAATGTCATTGATGAGGCCTCCAAGGATTGGGGAAAGTTTTTTATCCTAAGGTTGCCATGGTCTCCATTCTCCACCTTTGCTGGGGTCCCCTGGAACAGGATAGTTTCTCCTGGAGAACAACTCCTTACCCTTCTGTCTCTGGGGATCTGGATGCCCTCCCCCAAGGCTTCTCAGGGATGCATTGGTAGCATCCCTGCTCTGGGTAATGACTGTTCCTGGAAACTCTCTCTCTCTCTCTCTCTCTCTCTCTCTCTCTCTCTCTCTCTCTCTCTCTCTCTCTCTCTCTCTCTCTCTCTCTCACACACACACACACACACACA